>NC_034178.2:36326600-36471600 GCF_002021735.2 Oncorhynchus kisutch
TTGTTAGAGGTCAGAATAGAAATGTGAATACAATTAACCGTTCTGCTTGCATTGTAGGGTTTGGGGGTATGCATTCACAGAATTACTCTGACCTATTACTGCTCCAATCTCATGGTAGGAAGAGGCACAAGTCCTTGGTACTAGTTTGGTTTGTGTGTTAAGGCTTTATGTACAGCTGACAGACTTGTCTAGGAGAGAAAGGGACTGAAATGTATTTTTGTAAAGTATGAACCCCTCAGTATCTGTTTCCATTAACTTGTCCAGTTTTTTTGTGTGTTTTTTTTCGACATTTGGAAAATAGATTAGACAATTGCCCGCTGCATAGTGTGTGTCCATTGACTATTCTAGTGTCGATTTTAAAAATAGCAGGATGTAATGTCACACCAACAAAACAAACTAGTATTGAATAGAAATAGTGGTTGAAGTGTTTGTATTACCCATTTAGGCAAATTGTACACCCATTAATTGGAGACAGCCTGTATGCTCTCCAACCTATCGGTTTCATGTCTCCGGTAGCCCGCAAAAGTCAGCATTGATAGAATGCAAGAATTTACCTATATTTGCCATATTCTCTTAATTATCATGTGCCAACATATCGCCTTGGTCTGTGCTGTAAAAAAATTAAATAAAAAATATGATAGCAAAATGTGTAGAATAGCAAGAAATTTGCTTAACTGCCAAATTTTCTCTCAGCCTCATGGCATAATGTGAACAAAAGCATGAGATGAGCTATAAAACAGTATTTTTTTTCTTCTGTGCCCCATGGCAAAAAGTGTAGAATTCCAAAGGGGGGGGGGGGTGGGGGTTAGGGTTAGAAACTTGCATTCCTGTAGATCTGAAAAAATTGGATGGTGAAACTTGCATCCAGCCAAACAGAAAAGCAAAAGGCATAGAAATTCAGCCTTCTTGAAAGTAAGGATGACGATCCTGCAAATAAATATTTTTATAGTTGAAAAATGGATTTAGTAGACATTTAGAATTAAATGTGGAGTGGTACTTCATAGTTGTGTTGACATCAAGTGCCCTGCGTACTTAAATTATTCGGCAATCATAATTGATTCCAAAAACACTTTCCACCATTTGTCGCAATATAACAAGTTTGACAAAAGAGTACACCCGTCTAACAGATTTATTTTTTGATCTTTCAAAAATGTCTCCATTATCTGCCGTTTCCATTACGTCACAAATATTTTTTATGCGACGTTGCTTTTGTCGAATAAACCTGGGTCAATGGAAACCTGTCTGTTACTCTTTAGAAAGTATTGATTGTGTGGTTCACTTGTCTAATTTGAACCTCAGAAGTGTCACTGTGTTGTCTTTTCATGTCAATGTGTTATGTAATCTACAGGTAACTGTCGAATAAATGAGGGCTACAAAGTATTTTGAAAGCAGGTGCTTCCACACAGGTGTGGCTCCTGAGTTAATTAAGCAATTAATATCCCATCATGCTTAGGGTTATCAAAGATGGTCTACTAATTATATTGACAAGACAGTTGATTGACTGCTTTAACAATGTTAATGCATGTCCTCGAAGATGGAAGGAAGTCTGGCGAGAGGCGAAATCAGTTGGGAGACCATTCTAGCCAGTGTGAGGGCAGATTGCTTGTGAACACCAGCCCATAGAGCTAGATAGAGGACTAATCTTTATCTTTGCCATTATAGCGTCTGTGAAAGCATGGGCAGCGCCTTCAATTTAAAGTATTACATTTTCTTCTTCATTGGCTCATTGCTCCCAACTCAGGAATCCCCACCCAGTTGACTACTTTAAAATGGTGGAAGCCCTCAATGGGAAATGTCCATGTTAACGCTGGTAATATCTACAAAACATTTATTCGATCAAATAAGCCATACGTAACAAATGAGCAATTACATTTTTTGCGGATCAAATTCAACACTCATTGAGCTCCATAAAAATATATATATGTATTTTTTGTGGACAGATTTTGGGTGGAGTAAAACCGCTTGCTTCGCCTCTTCCTCTCTGGGGTCATGTTTAAAAATACTGGGCAGGCCATAATTTTGAATACCATGGCTATGCCCCCATCTACAGGGCACGAATGAAAATTATGTAACAATATGCCATTGCCATCTCAGTCACCAGATCTCAACCCAATTTAACACTTATGGAAAATTCTGTAGCAGAGCCGGAGACAGCATTTTCCACCAACACCATAAATTAAAAAAATAATGATGGAATTTCCTGTGGAAGAATGGTGTCATATCCCTCCAATAGAGTTAGACACTTGTAGAATCTATACCAAGGCGCATTGAAGCTGTTCTGGCTCGTGGTGCCCAACGCCCTATTAAAACACTTTATGTTGGTGTTTCCTTTATTTTGACAGTTACCTGTATTTATCATATTATTATACTGAACAAAAATATAAACGCAACATGCAACAATTTCAAAGATTTTACTGAGTACAGTTCATATAAGGAAATCAGTCAATTGTAATGAATTCATTAGGCCCGAATCTATGGATTTCACAGAACTGGGCAGGGGCACAGCCCTGGGGGGGGGCATAGGCCCACTTGTGAGCCAGGCCAACCCACTGGGGAGCCAGGCCCAGCCAATTCCCCACATAAGGGCTTTATTACAGAAGAAATACTCCTCAGTTTCACCAGCTGTCCAGGTGGCTGGTCTCAGACATCCCGCAGGTGAAGAAGCCGGATGTGGAGGTCCTGGGCTGGTGTGGTTAGGGTTGCAAAGGGTCAGAAACTTTCTGGTAAATTTCCCGAATTTTTCAGAAATTCTTCCATGGGAAGTTAACCCCAGGAATATTGGGACTTTTGCTTAAATTCATCCAAAAAGTTAGCTTTTAACAGTGAACCTTTTTTTTATGGGATACACATAAGGCAATTCTAGGTATTGTGACATATTTTGGTTAAACTATCTCCAATTCAATGGAATTGTAACCATCTGCATGCACAGTGCATTATTCCATCACATGTACAGCTGCTTCTCAAGATCTTGCACACTAATGAGATGCTATTGAGCCCACACAACTACACTGTCTGCGCCAAGGACTACATGCTTTCTGGTAAGTTTTGATTACAATACTGGGTGGGGTGAATATTTTATACAACATACATTATTTTTTGTTAACTAGTAAATAGTAGCCTACAGCAAAGTGTGTAGGTGTGTACCTATTTTTTTTTCTAATCTTTACAGGAAAATGCCACGGGTGCTATCTGATGTGTGGAGACATTTCACTAAAGCTAATGTAGAAGGAAAAGCTGTGTACATTTGCAAATACTGTGCCAAATCACATGTGAAAAATGCAGCAAAGATGCAGAATCATCTGGTCATGTGCATAAAGTTCCCTCAGTGCTCACAACAAGCAACCTCTGACAAAAGTCCCCTTACTTCTATTCGAGGTGAAAATGATGAATCAGACACCTTATCGATAGCAACAGCTCATGGTCCTCCTGGAATCAGAAGTTTTTTGACTCAATGGAGGAACGTAGTCAGAGAAATGCTGATAAAAGTCTTGCTCGAGCTGTGTATGCAACTGGTTCACCTCTGATGCTCACAGGCAATGTGTATTGGAAGAGATTTCTGAATGTTCTTTGCCCAGCATACACCCCTCCAACCAGACATGCTTTATCTACTAATTTGATGGATGCAGAGTTCAACAGAGTTCAAGTGAAGGTCAAGCAAATCATAGGGAAAGCAGACTGTATTGCAATCATCTCTGATGGGTTGTCAAATGTTTGTGGGCAAGGAATAATTAACTACATCATCTTCACCCCTCAACCAGTATTCTACAAGAGCCCAGACACAAGGGACAACAGACACACATACATAACAGATGAGCTGAAGGCAGTCATCAATGACCTTGGACTAGCGGTCGACCGATTAATCAGAATTGCCGATTAATTAGGGATGATTTACACCTTTATTTAATCTTTATTTAACTAGGCAAGTCAGTTAAGAACACATTCTTACATTCTTATTTTCAATGACGGCCTAGCAACGGTGGGTTAACTGCCTTGTTCAGGGGCAGAATGACAGATTTTTACCTTGTCAGCTCAGGGATTCAATCATGCAACCTTAGGGTTAACTAGTCCAACGCTCTAACCACCTGCCTCATGAGGAGCCCGTCTGTTATGCGAATGCAGTAAGAAGCCAAGGTAAGTTGCTAGCTAGCATTAAACTTAATCAATCATAATCACTAGTTATAACTACACATGGTTGATGATATTACTAGTTTATCTAGCGTGTCCTGCGTGTCCTGCGTTGCATATAATCAATGCAGTGCGCATTTGCTCCGTGTACCTAACCATAAACATCAATGCCTTTCTTAAAATCAATACACAGAAGTACATATTTTTAAACCTGCATATTTAGCTAAAAGAAATCCAGGTGAGCAGGCAATATTAACCAGGTGAAATTGTGTCACTTCTCTTGCGTTCATTGCACACAGAGTCAGGGTATATGTAACAGTTTGGGCCGCCTGGCTCGTTGCGAACTAATTTGCCAGAATTTTACGTAATTATGACATGACATTGAAGGTTGTGCAATGTAACAGGAATATTTCGACTGATGGATGTCACCCATTAGATAAAATACAGAATGGTTCCATATTTCACTGAAAGAATAAATGTTTTGTTTTCGAGATTATAGTTTCCGGATTCGACCATATTAATGACCTAAGGCTCATATTTCTGTGTGTTATGTTATAATTAAGTCTATGATTTGATAGAGCAGTCTGACTGAGCGATGGTAGGCACTAGCAGGCTCATAAGCATTCATTCAAACAGCACTTTTGTGCATTTTGCCAGCAACTCCCGAGATTAGGCTGGTGTAACGATTTGATGTGAAATGGCTAGCTAGTTAGCGGGATGCATTTCAAACATCACTCGCTCTGAGACTTGGAGTAGTTGTTCCCCTTGCTCTGCATGTGTAACTGTTTCGAAGGTGGCTGTTGTCGATGTGTTCCTGGTTCGAGCCCAGGTAGGAGCGAGGAGAGGGACGGAAGCTATACAGTTACACTGGCAATACTAAAGTGCCTATAAGAACATCCAATAGTCAAAGGTATATGAAATACAAATGTTATAGAAAGAAATAGTCCTATAATTCCTATAATAACTTCAACCTAAAACTTCTTACCTGGGAATATTGAAGACTCATGTTTAAAGGAACCACCAGCTTTCATATGTTCTCATGTTTTGACCAAGGAACTTAAAATGTAGCTTTCTTACATGGCACATATTGCACTTTTACTTTCTTCTCCGTCACTTTGTTTTTTCATTATTTAAACCAAATTGAACATGTTTCATTATTTATTTAAGGCTAAATTGATTTTATTGATGTATTATATTATGTTAAAATAAGTGCTCATTCAGTATTGTTGTAATTGTCATTATTACAAATCATTTCTAAAAATCGGCCGATTAATTGGTATCGACTTTTTTGTCCTCCAATAATCGGCATCGGCGTTGAAAAATCATAATCGGTCGTCCTCTACCTTGGACCACAGAAGGTATTTGCACTGGTGACAGACAATGCTGCGAACATGAAGGCTGCTTGGTTTAAAGTGGAGGAGTCCTACCCTCACATCACACTCATTGGCTGTGCTGCTCATGCATTGAACCTGCTCCTCAAGGACATCATGGCGCTAAAAACAATGGATACTCTCTACAAGAGAGCCAAGGAAATGGTTAGGTATGTGAAGGGTCATCAAGTTATAGCAGCAATCTACCTCACCAAGCAAAGTGAGAAGAATAAGAGCACCACATTGAAGCTGCCCAGCAACCCTGGAAGGGAAGGAGTCTGGAGTGTGGAGAAATGGCCATATCACAGTCCGCCGATATGGACAGCCCCATCAAGAGGATCCTCCTGGATGATGTATTTTGGGAGAGAGTGGTAAGCAACCTGAAACCAAAAGCTGTAGCCATTGCAGATTGAGGGAGACAATGCCATCCTGTCTGATGTTCAGACTCTGCTTGCAGATGTAAGAGAATAAATATGTGCTGCCCTGCCCACTTTACTGTTGCTCCAAGCAGAGGAAACTGCAGTTCTGAAATATATCAAAAAGCGTGAAGACTTCTGCCTGAAGTCCATACACGCCGCAGCGTATATGTTGGACCCCAAGTCTACGGTGTCATCACTGCCGTGTCTCGCCACCTTGGCCTGGATGAGGGCAAGGTTCTTGCCGGTCTGGCGAAGTACACTTCCAAGCAAGGGCTTTGGGATGGAGATGCAATATGGCAGTCGTGCCAACATGTCTCATCAGCTACCTGGTGGAAGGTACTTTGTGGATCTGAGGCTCTTTCTCCTGTTGCCTCCATCATCCTCCAAATCCCACCAACATCAGCTGCCTCAGAGTGCAACTGGTCCTTGTTTGGGAACACACACACCAAAGCACGCAACAGGCTGATCAATACAAGGGTTGAAAAATTGGTGGCCATCCGGGCAAAATTTAGGCTTTTTGAGCCTGACAACGAGCTAATCTCAACAAGGTTGAAAAGTGATAGTGAAGAGGTGTCAGAGTCTGATGTTCAAGAGGTGGACATTGAGCAGGTCCAGGGAGAAGACACGGATGCCTGAGAGGAAGACAACCAAAGCTTTAGTTTCTTGACTATAATTTTACAGATGTTAAATGTTTTTGGGAGATGCTATAGATCATTGAGGATCATTCAATATTCCCTTTCTTTTGTTGTTCAGTGAAATCATCCCATGAAGAGTCAACTCATTTAAAGTTAAATTCGTAACTAAAAATGGTTTATTTCCATTGGAAGGATTTCATCATTTGCAATGTCTACTTAAGGTAAAAGGTTTGTTCTGTCTCCATCTGATATAAATATATCCAATGCAAAAAAACATTACATTTAAATGGTATTATTAATTTGCATATATTCCCACAAAGTTTCTGCCTCTGAATATTTCCCAAAATGTGCAACCCTAGGCGTGGTTACACATGGTTTGCGGCTGTGAGGCTGCTTGGACGTACTGTCAAATTCTCTAAAACAACATTGGAGGTAGCTTATGGTAGAGAAATTGACATTGATGCCATCAGCATGCTAATTGCATGTTCCCTGAAAAACTTGACATCTGTGGCATTGTGTTACGTGACAAACCTGCACATTTTAGAGTGGCCTTTTGTCCCTAGCACAATGTCCACCTGTGTAATTATCATGCTGTTTAATCAGCTTGTTGATAAGACACACCTGTCAGGTGGGTGGATTATCTTGGCAAAGGAGAAACGCTCACTAAACAGTGATATAAACCAATTTGAGCACACAAGTTAAGCTTTTTGTGAGTATGGAACATTTCTGGGATCTTATTTCAGCTCATGAAACCAATACTTTACATGTTGCATTTATATTTTGTTCAGTATATTTCTATTGTTTGGCTACACAATCAGCAGGTGCATATGTGGGCAAATCCAATTGTTGGTGCTTATGTAGGCTGCTATTGGATCCAAATGTTTGCTCATTGTTTTCAAAATGTCAAGAATCCTCCACTTACAGCGTCAATAAAGATATGGTATTTTTATACAGATGCCTTAGATTCATAACAGAGGTAATCTATTACAATTGACCTCATCTTTTTCTGGAAATGTGGATTTTTTTCCTCAATCAGCCAAGCACATAATTGCATACAACTTACCAACGAGCACTAGTGTTGAATGAATATGCTGGAACAAAGTGTTATGAAAATAAACTTAAGAAAATAATTGGCTATAATGCAATACGCGTTGGCAGTAGGCTTACGAAAGAAGGGAAAATCACCTTCAACATAAATACTCCAACCACAGTCTGAGCTAGAGGCCCACACGACCAGGAAGCATGCAAGATCTGACTCACTCATACTAGGGCCAGCAAACACATTCACTTCCCCTTTCTCACAACTGAAATAACACAGAGTCCTTTACGAACAGAAACAGCTGATCTTAGCAGAGACTAGAGTCTCAACCAACACAGCTAGTGCCACAGAAATAGACAACGTGCATATCAAAATGGTATGCACACTCAACCTCATGACTGAGGATGTGGACAAAAAGGAGAGAATTTATGAGAAACACACAAGCACCATTACTCAAAAGTACAAACAAGCTGTCATGAGTTTTATTTGAGTATATCATTCATCATTACGTATCGTATGACAGCTTAATAAATCTGTGATGCGTCTTGTACTAAAATGTAACCATACATCTTGTTTTTCCTCTCTTCATGATGAGCGTACTGAACAGGTTAATATTTTGTAAAAAAAAAAAAAAAAAAGTGTACATAAAGAATGTATAAAAACAATACAGGCTGTTTCAGTTGCAACACATTCTCATTGTCCCCGTCATGAATATCCACCTGGTTAATACTTAAGGACCCGCCTTGGTTTTGAGATTTGCTCTAAGAGGCAGAAAATGAAACATTTAATTATATACAGTCATCAATATTTATGATTACAGTACATACTTGGGAGACGCAGTTGGGTGCCACACCCACACTGGATTGGTCACTTTTCTATAGTCTTCGCCATGGATTGGTTGTTCACTCACAGTACGCGTCACCACCCTCTTCCTGCTATCGAGCCCTTGAGCCTGCCCTTTCTCTCACAGATCAATGGTCATGGCCAAGTCATGTGATAAGTGAGAGGGATGCGATGACACCGCCTCAGAACTGCAACAGAAGCCATTGACAAACAATTGTTTCATTATTCCCAGTGATTTGACCACATTTCTATAAATGCATTAGAATCGAGATTTTTTTCTTCTTCTAAAAACATTGCGGTCTTACATTCTTGAGGAACTCCTCCGCAACGATACGGGCACGGGCATTGACAGACAGCTTCATCTCACTGATCTCCTTGTCAATCTCCTCCATGAAGGTGATGACGAAGTCCACTAGCTTGTGCTTGTACATCTGCTCCGTGTGGAAGTTGGTGATGAGGAAACTAATGTCATAGCCCTAGATGACAGGATGGAGAGATGGAGGAAGAGAGGTCTTACAACATCTGAAGCAAACCTAACACCAACTGGATCGTGTCCGGTTGTCTTGACTCCTCTCTCACCTCAACGGATTTCCTCCTGAGAATGAAGAAGTTCTCTGCTCTCATCATCATGAAGCGCATGAACTTGTGGCACAGGATCTTCTCAATCTCATCAGCCTGATGGAGCCAATCAGAGCACCAGTAAGCATTTCCCTTGAACACACTTCTTTATTAATTGGCAGACAAAGGAGTTTAAAACATACACTTGGTGTACAAAACATTCCTAATATTGAGTTCCCTCCCAGAACACCCTCAATTTGTCAGGGCATGGACTCTACAAGGTGTCAAAAGCATTCCACAGGGATGCTGACCCATGTTGACTCCAATGTTTCCCTCAGTTGTGTCAAGTCTTGATTTACACAGGAACCTACCACCATACCCCGTTCAAAGGCATTTCAATATTTTGTCTTGCCCATTCATCCTCTGAATGGCACATATACACAATCCATGTCTCAATTGTCTTAAAGCTAGCTAAATAAAATATATATTTTTAACCTGTCTCCTCCCCTTCATCTACACTGATTGAAGTGGATTGAACTAGTAACATCAATAAGTGATCACAGCTTTCATCTGGATTTACCTGGTCAGTCTGTCATGGAAAGAGCAGGTGTTCTTAAAGTTGTTGTTTTTGTGTGTGTTTTTTACACTCAGTGTATGAGAAAGACTCTACTTAACACACAACATCAAGATAATGGAAAGGTGACATTGAAAGCGAGAAGGAGGGTCATAACCCCTGACCTGCTTCACAGCAATGCTGACTCGCACAGAGTTGATGGAGCCCTCAATTAGGACCTTCTCCTTGTCATTGCGGCTGATTACCACAGGCTGTAGTAAGAGCTCTTTACTACTCCTGGAATGACAAGACAGTGTGTCACAAATAACACTAATGATATCATTATGAGAAGAGAGCACGAGAGAGCTCACTCACCTGACCTCCACCTCTGGCTTGTTGTGGCGCTCCACCACCTGAGAGGAGAAGTTCTCCAGGCAGAGGGCGGCCTGCAGTGTGGCACGCACAGCATTCAGGTATGGGCGTAGTGTCGCTGTCTGAGGGAGGGGGTGACGACATTAACTTTGAAACACTACTATTACAGATCAATGATTACGACAATCTTCCAGAAACACACCCCCCCCCCCCCCCCCATTCTCAGGACACACAACTGAGGCTTTACCTTTACGTCTCAGACAGACTGCTGTCCAGACCTCTAGAGAGGAAGTACCATGTTACTACAAGCATATTTAGCCTCCTTGTTCTTTTGCATAGTATTGAACAATCAATGATTGTTGTGGTGGTGTCAGCGCGTTCTAGATGTAATATAATCAAAGGGATCGGATCAGACAAGTATACAAGTCCAACTGGTTTGATAACAGCTTTGATCCAGATTTTTTTTTAGAGCGCACCGTCCCGCCCACATTAATCTGCAACTATCAAGCCACCAGAATAAAGATACTGTTTTAACCTAGGAATTTGAAAACAGAGATTTGCATCGGTATTTATGATTAAAGTCACTCACCATTTCTCTGTTGTTCTGTGTTTGAAGGCGGAAGTTATAGTGCCACGCCTGCATCCAACATCTCTTCCGCAAATTTTACACTTCTTATATCACAACGAACAGAGCCAGAGAAGAAGAGGCAAAGCGAGAGGGTCGACTCCGCCCAAAATCTGTCTGCGCAGATTAAGCAGACCAAGTGAGGAGTTTTTTTTAATATGTGAGGCTTATTTGATCGAATAAAAGTTTCATAATGCTTATTGTTACGAGTTTTTTTTTATATGTTTTCTACAAAAGATCATTGGCTAGCTAGAATGTTCCCACTTTATCTGGCCTCTTCCCACCTTCCTAGCCAGCAGATCAGACCCGCATGTTTACAGCTGCACTAGGATCAGACAGCATTTCTGTGTAATTATTAAGACAACGGAGCAGGCAAGAGATACGCAGTGGTGGAAAAGGTACTCAATTGTTATACTTGAGTAAAAGTAAAGATACCTTCATAGAAAAGTCCCCCAGAAAAATACTACTTGAATAAAAGTCTAAAAGTAGAATATCCAAAGTAAAAGTATATATCATTTCAAATTGTTTATAATAAGATGATCAGATGGCACAATTTTATATATTTGTATAACTTCCACCTTTTTTTATTTAAAACGTTCCTGTCCTTTGAAAATGTAACAAGTACTTTTGGATGCCAGGGAAAATGCATGGAGTAAAAAGTACATTATTTCTTTAGGAATGCAGTGAAGTAAAATTAAAAGTCATCAAAAATGTAAATATTAAAGTAAAGTACAGATACCTAAAATAAATCAAAATGTATTTATCACATACGCAGAATTCAACAAGTGTAGACTTTACCGTGAAATGCTTACTTACAAGCCCTTTCCCAACAATTCAGAGTTAATAAGTAAGAAAATAGTAACTCAATAGATAACAGTAAGGGATGGATCAAAGATGAGGGGTGGCATCAGGCACACATCATTTTATAGCCTAATAAGCAACTAATTCTAAAACAGGCTATTTAGAGTGGTCTCAGTCAAATAATCCATAGCCTATAGGCTACAAAGGCTTGACCTGCTCCACAACAGCCCAGTCCATGTGGATGGAGGTGTGCTCAGCCCTCCGTTTCCTGTAGTCCACAATCAACTCCTTTGTCTTGCTGACGTTGAGGGAAGGGTTGTTGTCCTCCCTGTAGGCTGTCTCATCTTTGTCGGTGATCAGGCCTACCAACGTCGTGTCGTCTGCAAACTTAATGATGGTGTTGGAGTTGTGCGCTGCCACGCAGTCGTGGGTGAACAAGGAGTATAGGAGGGGACTAAGCACACCCCCCTGAGGGGACCCATGTTGGGGGTCAGCATGACAGATGTAGTGTTGCCTACACTCACCACCTGGGGGCGGCCCATCAGGAAGTCCAGGACCAGATGCAGGGGAGGTGTTGAATCCCAGGGTCCTTAGCTTAGTGATGAGCTTGGAGGGCACAATAGTGTTGAACGCTGAGCTGTAGTCAATAAATAGCATTGTCATGTAGGTGTTCCTTTTGTCCAGGTGGGAAAGGGCAAAGTGGAGTGCAATAGAGATAGTTTCATCTGTGGATCTGTTAGGGAGGTATTTTAACTGGAGTGGGCCATGGGTGTCTGGGATGATGGTGTTGATGTGAGCCATGGACAGCCTTTCAAAGCATTTCATGACTACTGTCACGCCTGCTCCCTCCCTCCGGTGCTCGACGTTGACGGTTTACTAACCACCGATCCTGGCAACCATCATTGCACACACCTGGACTTGATCACCACCCTGATTACTCTCCCTTCATATAGCCCTCAGTATGACTTAGTCTTCAGGCAGTATTGGTTTTGGTTACGTTCAGTACACTGCTCCAGTTTTGTATTTTATTCATGTTTATTATTATTAAACTCACCTTCTGCACCTGCTTCCTAACTCCCTGTGTATAAGTTAAAGCTACAGATGTGTGTGCAACGGGGCGATAGCCATTTAGACAGGTTACCCTGGAGTTCTTGGGCACAGGGACTATGACGGTTTGCTTGAAAAAAGTAGGTATTACAGACTGAGTCACGGCGACGTTAAATAATGCGTACTGAACGTAACCAAAGGAGTGAAGACACTTGCCAGCTGGTCAGGGCATGCTTGGAGTATGCTTTCTGGCAATCCATCTGGCCTGCGACCTTGTGAATGTTAACCTGTTTTAAGGTCTTACTCCCATCGGCTACGGAGAGCGAGATCCTACAGTCATCCATAACAGCTGGTGCTCTCTTGCATGGTTCAGTGTTGCTTGCTTTGAAGCGAGCATAGAAGGTATTTAGCTCATCTGGTAGGCTCGCATCACTGGGAAGTTCACGGCTGGGTTCTCCTTTGTAATCTCTGATATTTTGTAAGCCCTGCCACATCCGATGAGTGTCAGAGCCGGCGTAGTAGGATTCCCACTGTGGGGATGATGTCGATGTACTTATTAATTTAGCTGACGACTGATGTAAACTCCTCAATACTCCAGCAGTGGAGAGCAGGCGCAGCAATGGATCCCCCACAGAGGAGCGCTGTGCCCAAGTAGAGGAGAGAAGGCACGACATCAAACGGTTCCCCAACTGAGGCAGGCAAGTCCTCCAGTGCAGGAACCAGAGGAGGGCCCAGGGCAAACCCCGGAGCAGGCCCCAGCGGTAGATCCAGAGCCAAGCCAGATCAGGAGGCAGTGTTGTTGAGTCCAGGGCAGATGGTGGACCAGCTCTGACCCCAGGTGCAGAAATAGGTAGTGCCCCTGGGACAGGTCACTGGGGGGCAAGGTCTGGGTGGTCACCCCAGATGAAGTCTGGCGTATCCCCCACAGTCACGTTGGGGGTTGTGTCCTGTGCACGCTGGTCAGGGTCATCCTGGATACCCCGAACAGGACCCAGGGCTGTTGCTGTGTCCCGTGACGGGCCCATGTCAAGTCTAAACTGGTGAGGGGGGGGATCGAAAATTACATCTGGTGTGGGTGTAGCAGTGTGATGTTGTTCCCCTAGATTATGCACCAAGTTGCACACAAGGACCAATTCAAATAGGCCAGGTCAAGAGGGGATGTAAATAATTTGATAATAATAATAATAATTCAGTGTATTTAATTTGTTTTAAATTACAGCTACTTAGCTAATGTTTTTCTTTGGTGTACAAACACTTATTCATATCAATATTGTACATACATGTGATTGTAAAAGTTTTGTATATTTTGGTTTGGCCCATCGCGGGTTATCTGTATTTCCGTACCCCCTTATTGTTTTCTTTTCCCTGACCTTCGGCTAGCAAGGTATGTTGTCCTTGGCTCCAAAATTGTTTAATATAAAACCGTAATAATGTTACACAATGTACTGTTATGCTACCAAACGTTTGTTACAATGTGGATAATATAAAGATTTATGTTAACAAGTTTCACAAAGCTCGCTAACTAGGGTATCTATTGTAACTTGTGAGAACTTGGGACAGTGTTTGAGTGAGTGTCTATGTGCTTGCGCAGGTGCCTGAGAGCTAGGACTGTGCCACGGGTTAACATAATGTGTGTTGTCTCTTCGTGTGCAGGTATGTCTTTTATTTTGTCCGAATTATGTTCTGTATCATTTTGCTTGTATTGTATAGTGTGCTGTTGTGCATTGAATGTGTGCACGCAGCACCTGTTATTTCCTTTTGGCGCTCTTTTGCCTGACCTTCGGCTAGCAAGGTGCCTGAGAGCTAGGACTGCGCCATGGGTTAACATAATGTGTGTTGTCTCTTTGTGTGCAGGGTAAATAAAAATAATTCCACTAGCAGACCTTCAGTTGTGGCAGCATCCTAATTAAAAGTACACAACGCAGAATGAACCACGCTACATGGGCTTAGTCTCCATAGCAGGCAGCTCCAGATGACCAGTCGCAGCTAAGGACAGGACGTGTCCATGCCCGGTCTCAGTTGCAGCCATGCTGTGGCTGAAGAGGCAGAATACTCACACCCTACAGTCAGTCGTAGTCGGTAATGTTGCTGAGGCTGCTGAAGCGGCGTCCTTCTGCTGAACTCCATACGACAGTCTCATGTCCTCCACTGCAGGCGGTCGGAGAGGGCGCCCCTGACCGGAGGAATCCCAGAATCTGGTTTGCTGTTTCAAGATGCGAAGAAGACACGGTATATTCGGCTCCAAACGAATCATACGTGTTTCCTGTTCTCCACTGGAAAAAAAAACTGAAAACCATTTGAAGGATGCAGCTATGTGACTGCCTGGTAGCCCACACATTGGGGTGTTACTGCAGCCCCACCTGGTGCTGAGTAATATCTCACAGGTGGAGAAGAGGGGCCATAGGGTTCATGCTGCACGGTCAGCAGGCGTAGGGCTCCCAATGGCTCCAGAGAGGAGGTATAATCCACATGGCAGTAGTCCACTGGATACCCCAGAGCCATACTCCACTGGACCGCAGGTGGGCGCCATACTGTAGTGGTGTCAGCAAAGTCACAAATCCGGCGAGACAATGAAAAGAGAGAAAACAGGGTCTATGTATTCTACTGTTTGTGACTCACTGACACCGCTCCCGGTTAGAGGGGAATAAAGCAGTCCAAGAGTTGACACACACAGGGAACTTTATTTACACACACTGATGAAGATGTGCATGGGGATGTACATGACGATAGTTCTGTAAAGGTACAGAGACAGATAGATCATGAATATGCTACACAGGAGATAAATATACTGCATAGGTATGTGCAGAGTGCAATAGAATGGGATAAACTATGCATTAAGGAATGCTAATGGTTAGAACTGGAACAAAGGACTGTATCTAATAACCATGTATTACATAGTATCACAAGAAGCACTCATGCTAACAATAAACATGTTACCTAATAACAACCAATGATCATAGGGCTGTTGCAGTGACCATATTACCGCCACACCAGCAGTCACAAGTCATGACTGCATTCAAATTCCCTTTGACAGTTCATGGTAATCCCATCCAAAACTGTGCAAATTAGTGGCGTGGATGGTGGTCTACGGCCCTCACTAATGGCATGGTACTCAGCGCTCTATTGTCCTTCTAAATCACTCTCTAAACACTTCATGATTGAATTTGAATAATCTGAATGATGAGGACGAATGGTGCGGGGCGGATCAACTGGCTACCGGCCGCCTTTGGCCTCTATTTCCATTGTTTGAGCGGTCAATCGACCATTTTGTCAATAAAATAGATAATCTTTGATAGAGCGTTTTCATTGGATTTCGGTCTGGTCGTCACTAGTTACCACCGCCACAAAGTCATAAACCCCGCCTTTTTCTAAAATGTCTCTTCTTAAAATCTGATTTTAAATCTAACCACCCTGCTAACTTCATGACTAATCCTAACCTTAAATTATGACCAAACAGCAAATGTATGTTTTCATGAATTTTACTATAGCCAATTTCGACTTTGTAGCTGCAGTAACTAGTGCACACCTTGTGGTCGCTGCGACCATCTTTCTGGGCTCTGAACGTCTTTGGACGCATCCATTTGTTGGCCTCACTGTGGGGGAGTTAAATAAAATAAGAATTTAGGCCAAGTGATCTTTTTTAATAATAATTGTATTAAGAACTATTGTATTATTACACATAGAACTTCATAAACATGAGTGACAAATACAAATATTTAGATCCTTAATATTCGTTTGATTCGCATTACTGTAAATACACATCCCCAAATATGATATATTTTTTTAAATATATGTTTTTACCGGAGATACCATTCTACAATTTAGTGTCTCTGACATTCTTTATTCTTTACTTGGTTATTAGTGAAACAAAAATATTAATAACAATTGAAGATAATTTAACACTCAGAAAAACGATTTACAAGTTTTCAAAATTGAACACAAATCTATGTTCCTGAAAACTCTTACCCCCCTTCTTCCGTAGATGGTTCAGTCAATGATGGATGCCAGTCTACGGGTCAGAGGTAAGTTAAATAGTGTTGTGTTAATATTCAAAATTAAGCCAATTTACATGGTGCATTTGTAATTAAACCACTGTCTTGTCCAGCTGCATTGGGGGTTCTGATTGATATTGTGAATGGTCAGTTTAGTTTCCGACGCACCGGTCATTCAGCGCATACTGTGTTAAAGCCAGCAAGCTAGCTAACGTTCACGTTATCTTCAATGGAAATCACCCACGTTGTTCCCCGTTCTTGAAACTAATATGAGGAGCCTTTCCAGAGCAGTGGTCCAAGGTTGCTTTATTGACAGATAAAGAATGCATCAGATAGTTTTCTTCTAATCCTGCCACTTTAGTTCCAGCGCAGTGCCACCCATCTGATTCAACCAGCCCTGACTTTAATAGTTGAATCAAGTGTGTGTGTGTGTGTGTGTGTGTGAGTGAGAATTGACTTTGTTTCATGATGTCTGTTCATTTTTGTATGACCAATGGTGCACTTGATCTCTCCTCCACATAGACATAGCCCACTCTAACCATCAAGATGAGTGAGTTGAAGGACTGCCCGCCTCTAAAGTACTATGACTTTAAGCCAGTAGAGCATGTCAAGGTGTGCCCCCGCTACACTGCCGTGCTCGGGCGCTCAGAGGACGATGGCATCGGTATTGAGGAGCTGGACACACTGCAGCTGGAGCTGGAGACTCTCCTGTCCTCTGCTAGCCGCCGTCTCAGAGCTCTGGAAGAACAGAGGCAGGTAAGGCAGGAGTCAGTGAGCACATCTCAAATGTTGTCATTAAACAGTTGAGCAGCTTTTATGTCATTGGACAGCCTGAGTTGCCTCCTTACTCTACCTGCTGCTGCTACACGCCCATCTGTAATGTTGGACAGGCAAGATATTTTGCTGCCATAGTGTTTCTGGCACTACAAGTGATACTTGTGTCATCCTTATTTGATAATTACGTTTTGTTGGTGACTGGTACCTATTTTTCTCAGATCCTCACAGACTGGCAGGATAAGAAAGGGGACAAGCGATTTCTGAAGCTGGGAAAGGACGCAGACCTCTCAGCCTCATCACGTCACAAACCGAAGAAGCAGAAACTCGATGGAAAGGGCAGTCACGGGCCTGGGCCTGGTCCTGGACGACCTAAATCCAAAAATCTGCAGCCCAAAGTCCAGGAGTACGAGTTAAGTGAGGATCCACAGGACATTCCCCGTAATCCTAAGAATGATGCCCCCAACAGGTCGGTGACAAACACATCTCACACAAACAGTGCTCTAAGGCAGTGTTTCACAACCCTGGTCCTCATATCCTCAACAGTAGACCTTTTTGTTGTAGCCCTGGACAAACAGCTCATTGAGGGCTGCTTCTTCTTCTTTAAAGTGTTATGGGAAACTACACCTATTGGTGTATTGCCGCCACCTACTGTTTTGGCTGTATATCAGCCCAAATAATTAACAAAATAAATCTGAACAAAATAAACTAAACACAATGTACACCTTTATTCAGATTCAACTGCCAAAGCCCAACCCTACAGGCTCTGGGGCCTGGGAAGGAAGAGCATAGTTGGACAGTATTCTTTGCAATGTTTCGGCAGTGAAATCCTGGAACCCCAAAACCTTTCAGCAGCAGTTTCTTGGACTTTTTCATTTATGCAGTGCAATTAATCAATTGCCTGATAAACACCATACCTGCTAAAAGCTGCTCAACCTTCTTCACAATCAGCATATCAGTTTCCCTCAACTGTTGAACAGCACTGAATCTCCACAGTCTGCGGAGCATCCACCGCTATATCTTCAGCTCCCTTCGCTCCTTCAACTATTTCACGTGCCTCTGTGTAGGAGACCTGCTGAATAGCCCTGACCCTTGCCACTTCATACTCCTTTACCTTAACCAGGCACTCTGGGGAATTTGGAAGATGGTTGCCATCACAATAACATCGTACACTCTCAGATTCTTCAACAACATTCCTTCGACACACACTTGATACATGTCCATACCTTTCGCAATTCTGGCAAAACACCAGCTTGGACACAAAAGCTCTCACCGCATATCTAACATATACCATCTTCACATTTGAAGGGAGATACTCTTCCTCAAACACTAATAATACTGAAAGGCTTTCTTCTTTAATCCCCATCCACTGCATGGTTCAGCCGGCGTGTTCCAACTACTCCTGGTATGCTCCTCGTAAACCACAAGGCCTCCACATCCAATACGACGCCAGAGATGACAACTGTTTTAAAGGTACTCTGCTACAAAAATCAAAACTCTCCACTTCATAAGTCGATAGTTTGTCGATCCTTAATGCCCTTTCCTTCTGCTCTTTCGACACACAAGAAATCAAAACAAAACCACTTCTGGTCCCTCTGACCGACTCCACCTTTCCCAATGCATCCCTTACCATCATTGATACTTCAAACGGATCCCGCAAAAAGCATCATTGTTAGTGAACCCTACTCCAACCAAAAACCTATACTCATGAACAACTTTAGTCCTTTTTTGTTTGTTTCCTTTATCACGGTCTTTTGCTCTTCAGCCAAACTGCAACTATCCACTCTCCACCAATCTCACTCCCACTGGACCAGAATCATCCTTTACATCTTTGGAACGAGGCCCAAACTCAGCAGTCTCCACCACGGGTACTTCAGTTTCCAAGCTACTAGAGCATGTACCCCTCTTTTTACACTTGTCGCCAACCTTCTCTACCACCCTCTACTCTACTCAACTCATTCTCAGCTGTCATCACTACACCTGCCACTGCAATTGATTCACCATCACTCTTGTCGTGTTCAATTCCTTCTGTAGCTCTTCTAGAAGTTCTGTCCGATCCTCCATTCCATATTCCCTCAGGACATATTTCACGTTTCTTCTGTTTCCCTTGTCCACCATCTTCTCCTTCAACAATCCTTCAGAAGGTTTGTACAATCTCCCACTCCATATTTATTCCTAATGTTCGTTTCTTCCTTTTTCCATTGTCTGCCATCTTCTTGAACCCATCGCCTTAAGATGTTTTTGGGAAACCGGCTCATTCAAGGCTTGATGATTAGTTGACAAGTTGAATTAGGTGTGCTTGTCCAGGGTCACAATAAAAATGTGTACTGTTGGTGGTACTCGAGGACCAGGGTTGGGAAACACTGCTCTAATGTCACTGACGGTGTTTGGCTGTTTTTCATTGTCCCGCATGCAAGATTTTCCAGTGTATTTGTGTCTTGTGTTTTCCAGATTTTGGGCATCAGTAGAGCCATACTGTGCTGACATCACAAATGAAGAAATCCGGGTTCTGGAAGAACTCCTGAAGCCCCCGGATGATGAGGCTGAATACTACAAGGTACAATATTGAATCCTACCCCTTAAGGCAATGAGCATAACACGACAAAACTTATAGTAGCTGGCCTCTCAGGTCCCAAGCACTACTAGCCTATCTGATAGAATGTGACTCATCCTCTGTTACGCATTGCCCCAAGGAGAGAACATAGATAAATAATATTGTATTGATTATATTGTGTAGATTCCAGCATTGGGGAAACACTACTCTCAGCGATGGGCTCAGGAGGATCTGCTGGAGGAACAGCGGGAAGGTGCTCGAGCCAACGACAAGAAGAAAAGCCTCATGGGACCACTGTCTGAACTAGACGCCAAAGGTGAGGGCACGCTAGGAGATGGGGATAACGACATACAGCATGTATTGAGTGGATGAGCCTTCACGAATGAGTAGTGTTTTGTCTTCCTCTAGCATCATCAATGAAAAAAATCATGTTTAATTATGTCTGACACAAGGGATTTTATTCTCTTAGATGTGGATGCCCTGTTAAAAAAGTCAGAGTCCCAGCACGACCCACCAGATGATGGTTGTCCTTTTGGTCCTCTTACACAGCGGCTCCTTCAGGCTCTTGTCGAGGTCGCCTATTTCAGGCTTTGTTGTTTACGCATACAATTCTAAATGACTTAAATACATCCCTGCAAATAACTAGTTGATTTGAATACTTTAGAATGAAACTGTAGAGCTGAAATTCTTTAAGTATTGTTTCTTTCTTGCAGGAGAATATCATATCACCCATGGAGGATTCTCCAATCCCTGACATATCCGGGAAGGATGGAGGGAACGAGGGGGCTGGGACCTCACCTCGCAGCCAGGGCAAAGCTTTTAGGTAAAGGCATATCCTCTATAAACTAACATCACCCCGTTATAACCTTGTAGGATACACTCTACAGATACCCTGTAGGAAAATGCTAAATAGCAACAAAGGCTTTGTAGATTACACCAATATATTCCAATCACTGATTGGTAAGTGACTGAGTGGCAGAAGAAGCAATCGGTCAACTAGATCTTTCTTTCTGCTGACTTTCCCACTCTCCCTATTTCCTAGTGTTCCTCACACGCGCTCTCTTGAGGCACGGATTAAGGAGGAGCTGATGTCTCAGGGGCTGCTGGATTCTGAGGAGCGACCCGGAGCAGGCGGAGACTCAGAGGATGAGGTGCTCGCTGAGCTCCACAAGAGACAGGCTGAACTCAAAGCCCTGAGTGCCCACAACAGATCCCGTAAGCAGGAGTTACTCCGGTGAGAGAACGAGAGAAAAGTGCAGGGGAGAAATGTAAAATGTACATGAGCAATAAGGTTGATTTAAGGTCCTAAAGAACTGTCTGATGACTTTAAGAAATGTGTCAAACTCATTCCACGGAGGGCCGAGTGTCTGCGGGTTTTCACTCCTCCCTTGGACTTGATTGATGAATTAAGGTCACTGATTAGTAAGGAACTCAACTCACTTGGTTGTCTAGGTCTTAATTGAAAGGAAAATCCCCAAAACCAGCAGGCACTTTTGACACCCCTGGTTTAAGACCTAAAAGGAGGGATGTTCTTACGTTGATGATAATGAGTTGCACTTATAGAAGGCCCAGTTGCTTCACCTCATCACATGTGCAGTACCTGAACACTCATCAAAAACTAGTACTGGATTTGGCTATTATTCACAACACGCCTCATAGACTTTAACCGTCCCTTCACCGTCCTCCTTTACAGCCTGGCAAAGGAGGAGATGCGGAAGCAGGAGTTGCGGCAGAGGGTCCGGGTGTCTGATAATGAGGTCATGGAGGGCTTCCGTCGCATTATGGCTGCCAGGCAGAAGAAACGCACACCGACAAAGAAGGAGAAGGATCAGGCATGGAAAGCACTGAAGGAAAGAGACAGCATCCTCAAGCTGCTGGATGGGTAGAGGGGCAATCATTTAGGGTGGGTGTGGGAAGGGGTAGTTTCAGTCTGCCAATGAGTATATACTGTTGTATATGTGTGTGTGTGTGTGTGTGTGTGTCTGGTCATATGCTTCCATGCTCTAGTGGCCATAAGCATTTTATCACGTTTTCTTACTCTATATAACTATCCAATGGAAGTACAGTGAATACCTGCAATGATGTAGCATGATTGTCATAGTTGTTGAAAATGGAGGCATGCATTTTTTGATAATTTGTGTATTCTTGTATGAGTATGTTAACTAAACTTTCAGTGCACTGTATTCACTGTTTGACCATCCTCACCAGAGGAGCTTATGATGATTTCATGTGGTACTCTGTGTGCATTACTGGCATTTGTTTTCTGAGACTAATTAGTATTGTTTTCCACTGGCGTTTTCCAAGTTCTGTTGTTGATTTTGTTTACATTTTATTTAACGTTTATAGTGTATCCGTAGTATGGAAAAACTAAAACGTAATGTGTGAAAAAATAAATATCAGGAAAAGGGTTGTGAGGGAATATCAATGTGATGTGCAATTTACTTTCACACTATATAACGTTGCAAAACGTTTAACCAACTCAACTGGTCATGATGAAATGGAGAGAAGGTTGGCGAAGCAACAGTTGTGCTGGAATGCGAACAATATGAGTGTTGGTTCTGATGGTATGGAGTGGGAAGATGAGGGTCAAGGAGTGGAATGGTCAGTAGTGGAAAGACAGAAGAGAGACCATGATACAGAAAGCAGTAGAGTGTATAGTAAAGAAAGCATGTAGGAAGCAAGAGTAATGTGTTGGAATGGAAAGTGGTGATGGTGTTTGAGACCACAGGTCCTCATTTACACTCCATCTGACTAACCAATGCTGTAGAGAAAGAGGTGGGTGAAGTCAAATTAGCTCAGTTCATTGGAAATGGTAGATTGTTCATATTTTGTGGTAACCAGGGTCATCAAGAGAAGATTCTGAAAATGCTTCATTATTAATTGGAATAATATGAAAAGCCATGTCCCAGGTGCTTATTCTAGGTTGAGGGGAGTCATCACTGGGGTCCTAATATATGTCCATAGATATTTAAGAAATGTGAAGGGAGGAAGAGTCATTGAGGCCAAAACGTTGATCAGTAGGAAAGGGTCAAATAAGTGAAAGCTTATCAGTGCTGCTGAGGTTAGAAGGTTTTGCCTGGAAAAGTAAAGATTCCTTAGTTTAAATGTTAGATAATTTGTCCCATCCCCATTGCGGTGTATTAAGTGCCAAATAATTGAACATGTAGCTAGCTGTACAATGTAAAATAAGGAAAAGATGTACCCAGATCATGATTGATCGTATATTCCATCACAGTAGGTAGCGACATGCACAACGTTTGTTTGCGTAACCGCCACGATATCAGAAGGAAGAATAACCATCTGAACGCGCCCTCTGACTTATGCTGCAGTGACTGGCAAGTCGAGACGAAGTCCAGTCCGAAACAACAGACATTTCACAAACAACGGTAAATCACCACTATGTAAATACTAATATTTGGTTCTCCCATTTTTACCATGCATCGAAAGATTTGTCAGCTATCTGAAGTTGAACCGTGGCTTCCTAAGCAGTTAGCTGAAAATAAAGTTGCATGGTTGACTTGGTAGCTAGCAAGCTAAGCTAACAGAGATAGTTCACGTTACTGGTAGATCGATATAGCTAGCTATTAGTTAATGCTTCTTGAGTCACCTTGGAAAATGTTTCGTTTGTCAGTTCGCATACCCAATGCTTTCCAGAAGATACCGAATCTACTGTTACATTTGTTTACACCGAGCTGAACTGTCATTGGGGTCGGAACTAGCCAGCAGATCCAACCCACTTGCTTACAGCTGTACTAGGGTCTGACAGCCTTCCTGTGTAGATTAATGCCATATGTCCACCAGATACATGCATTTTGCCATATGTTGTTTTTGCCAAATGTTTAGCCCACATTTTCTGTACATCATGACCCTTGCAAGGTTGCAGAACAGTTTGCAGCATAGAGAAGACCATTTTCGCTCTGTTTGACCAAAGCTAATAATTAGAACAGATGAAAGTTATTATCCTGTTGACCTAATGGTTTCATAGGATGGCAGAGCTACCAAGAGACTGGTGCGCACAACGGCATATTACAACAATGAATCTAGTTTGTTTCTATTCTTTCCACTCATCTCTAGCAACATCAACAAATTGAACTGGTTGTTCCCATATAGAGTACTGATTTCAAATCACTAGCTTGCTCTGCGTGATGGCATGCTAAATTACACACTGAAAAGTGCTGTGTGTATTAATTCTGTACTGCGTTCTGTTGGCTACCCAAGTATAGTAATGATGAATTGTCTGTGTCATTCTTACCAGAGATGAATTTCCAGTCATTCATCCAGTATCTTCTCCTCTCTAACTACACAATTGTCATCATAATTTGGCCTCCGTATAGTGCAACCCCCGCCATGGGACACGCATAATGAACTTCCATTTGTACCACTGCACGGTAATGCAACTCACGAGTTGAAATATTGAATGCATGCGGTACACAGAACGCACCGCAGCCTAGTGCGGCATCCCAAATGTAGCATTGCGGACTGTTCCATTAACAATGAATAACTTCAGACGGAGCGTGAAGAGTTTGATGTATCTGGTGGACATGAAGCTAAATAGGAATAACCCCCTTTTTTTTCTAAATTCGCCTAAAATGACACCCAAATCTAACTGCCTGAAGCAAGGATATGCATATTCTTGGTACTATTTGAAAGAAAACACTTTGAAGTTTGTGGAAATGTGAAAGGAATGTAGGAGAATATAACACAATAGATCTGGTAGATGAAAATACATCACCATCTTTGAAATGCAACAGCAAGGTCCCAAATCTAGCCATCACTCTGGTTGTAATTCCGATGGTGTCCACAAGAAAGCAGCAGTGTATGTGCAAAGTTTCAGAATGATAACTTGAACCAATGAAGCCTGTCCGACCCTAGTGCATCTGTAAGCAAGCAGGTCGGATCTGCTGGCTAGGTTCAAAAAGCAATCATGGTTACATTAAGACAGGTAGAGCCAGCACAAGATATTGGTCGGAAAACGTACCTGGGATGTCACTGTACTGCAAATTGTACCTCTATCCACACTGCTCTATCAAGATTGATATACTGCTAGTTTTCCTGGGAAACTGCCCATTCCGTCCTCATACTAGCTAGCAATAGCCACAGCAGAACAACAAAAAAACTGATTAGCTGACACTGCCATTCCATAATGGCCACGGTGGCTACTGCTAGCTAGCATGTTTTCTGGGAAAACAAGCAGCTTTTAAATCTTCTCGATGTATCGTTGTGACTTGCCTAGTTAAATAAAATTGTGGAAATTGGTCAAATTTGGAGTACAGTGGCATATCTCATCCCTGCATTGAGGTACATTTTCCGACCCATATCTCGCACTGACAAGATAATGTTACCATGATTGCGTTCCGACCCCAGTTCAGCTCAGTGTAAACAAGCGCAATGGTAGGGTCGGTATCTACTGGCAAACCCAATGCATGCATTTCATGACTGCATGTTGTTGTTATTCCATCAGACTGCACTGGGACTACTGGGCTGAGGATGTGCGGGAGGACTGCATGCACCCTGGCGGCAGATGAAGTCAGCCGCGCCTCCCAGTACAGAGACCGAGGAGGGCAGCGTCGACAGCCAAGGTGGAAAGACGGAGATTCTGATAAGTACCGACCTTCCTACAACAAGAGCCCCCAGTCTTTGAGCCCAGTCTTGTTGTCCCAAAGACATTTTGTTAAGGTAAGTATAGTTGTGCAACTGAAGCAGATCAACTGATCCTGGCCAGGAGGGCTGGATGTTTCTTTTGGGGGGCGTCATTTGCGCCTTGCCTGGAGGAAAATATTTGTGTATTAACCAGATGGTCCCCATCCAACCCTTTTCTCTCAGAATGCCCCAGTGGATGAATGTGTGCTGGCAGTGATGCGTTGGGGCCTGGTGCCTGCCTGGTTCAAGGAGAATGACCCAAACAAGATGCAGTATAGCACCAACAACTGTCGCAGTGAGACCCTGCTAGAGAAGAAGTCCTACAAGGTGTGTAGTGAGTTTGATTAATCTCCACATGAAATGCACATAACTCATTGTCAACAGGGACAACGTGCATCCTCAAACGGTTTCCATGTGTATTAGTGAATGTTTGTGTACTATTTCATTTCAGGATCCGCTGTTGAAAGGACAGCGCTGTGTCATCCTGGCTGATGGCTTTTATGAATGGAGGAGGCAGGAGAAAGACAAGCAGCCCTTCTTCATCTATTTCCCCCAGACTCAAGGACCCGTTCATGTGAAAACAGAGGACCAGGATGAGGGAACACCCTGTAAGGAGGATCTACAGACATGCAGTTCTGAGGAAGGCTCTGTAGACCAGAAAGAGGTGAGCTGCTGACACACATGGACCATGCATCACTGAGCAAACACAGAAAACTGACATTCAGAGTAAGATGCTTGAGTCTGATTATACTGATGATATCCCCCACCCGCTGCCCTTTCTCTCCCCCCCTCAAAAACACCCTTTTTGACTCCATTCAGACCCATTTGTGATCTTTCTGTTTTTAGTCTGCAGTAATGAAATAATTTGGGCATTGCCTTTTGAGCATATATACCTTGCCTATTTGTGTGTCTCTTGTGTAGGAGGACAAAGGAGACCATGAGTGGAGAGGATGGCGGTTGCTGACCATTGCAGGACTGTTTGACTGCTGGACTCCCCCTAGTGGTGGAGATCCCCTCTACACCTACACTGTGATCACTATGGATGCATCCCCTAATCTTCAAGGCATCCATGACCGGTAAGGGCCTCAGTCTCAAGCATTACTCTCTCTTTGAGTAAATTGAGTATGTTCTGTGTCTATGAGAGTTTGTGTATGATGTAGATTTACCAATGATTGTGATTGACATACAGGATGCCAGCGATTCTCGATGGAGAAGAGGAGGTCAGAAGATGGCTGGATTTTGGTGAGGTCAAGTCATTAGATGCCCTTAAATTGCTTCAGTCCAAAAATACACTGACCTTTCACCCTGTCTCCTCATTTGTCAACAACTCTCGAAACAACTCCCCTGAGTGCCTGCAGCCAGTGGATCTTCAAGCTAAGGTACAACAGCTTGGCCTCACTACATACCCATATTTGAGATGTCTGATGATGTGTTCCAACCATTGAATATCTCATGATCATTAGAAAGGTGGTCCCAGACTGAACATTTCACATATTTACTAAAAATCTAGATTTAAAACCTAAAGAGAAAATGTATAATTGGCTCCATACAATACTACTTGTTCCTCCCTGCCTCCACTTACCCCCTCATCACCTTCCCCAGGAGCCCAAGCCTTCAGCCAGCAGTAAGATGATGATGGGCTGGCTGAAGAGCAGCACGCACCCAAAGAGGAAAGAGTCAGACACTGGGGAAGTCAAACAGGAGGGGCACACAAGAGAGACCAGGCCTGAGAAGCAGCTGATGACTGCAGGACCTCTCCAACAGTGGCTGCAGGGAGCCAATAAGAAACCCAGGACCAACTGAGTGGGACAGAAACATTGACTGACTGAAGAGAGAAGGGAACAGATTGAAAAATGTTGACCTCATTGTCTTGATATTGCGGTGTGTTGATTGATGTGGAAGAGAGGAAATGGTTTCTGATTATTGTTATGTCTGTCTGGTAATGGTTAAAGATAATTATTAAACATTTTTCAGATTTGGATGGTTCTGTCATGTGTCCGCCTTCAAAAGTGACCAATTTTGACATTTTATGTACGAGCAGTAAACCGAAGAATAGAAATACAGAGTGCCCCCATGCAAAACTAAAACTGTCAATGTATTCCCAAGAGTATACTATTGATTATATACTGAACAAAAATATAAACCCAACATGCAACCATTTCAAAGATTCTATTGAGTTACAGATCATAGAAGGAAATCAGGCCATTTAAATTAATTAATTAGGCACTAGTCTATGGATTTCACATGACTGGGTAGGGGCACAGCCCTGGATGGGCTGGAAAGGTGTAGGTCCACCCAATCAGAAGGAGCATTTCCCCACAAAAGGGACTTATTACAGACAGAAATACTCTTCAGCACCCCCCCTCAGACGATCGGGCAGGTGAAGAAGCTGGAAGTGGTGGTCCTGGGCTGGCGTGGTTTCACTTGGTCTGTGGTTGTGAGGCCAGTTGGATGTACTACCAAGTTCTCTAAAATTACATTTAAGGTGGCTTATGGTAGAGAAACTAAAATGTCAATCTCTGGCAACAGCTCTGTTGGACATTCCTGCAGTCAGCATGCCAATTGCACGCACTCAACTTGAGACATCTGACATTGTGTGAAAAATCTGCATATTTTTGTGGCCTTTTGTCCCCAGCACAACGTGCACCTGTGTAAAGATCATGCTGTTTAATCAGCTTTGTGATATGCCACACCTGTCAGGTGGATGGATTAGCCAGGCAGTTTCACATCGGGCCGTGATGGGGAGTCCTGTAGGGCGGCGCACAATTGGCCCAGCATCGTCCAGATTTGGCCATTTTAAATCATTTGTGAACTGATTTGCCTGGTTAAATGAAATCTTGGCAAAGGAGAAATGCTCACGAACAGGGATGAAAACAAATTTGTGTACAACAATTGAGAGAAATAAGCTTTTTCTGCATATGGAAAATTTCTGGGATCTTTTATTTCAGCTCATTAAACATTGGACCAACAATTTACATGTTACGTTTATATTTTTGTTCAGTATGAGCCTTGATAGTCACCTATGCTTTACATGTTCTCCTTGCAGAAACACACACATTCTTTATTCAATGACTTATCAGTTCCTTGAAATCCAAAACCATTTTCAAACAATGTAGCTAAAGCCAATTCTTTAATATGATTAATGCTAACAGATTTCCCCCGTATTTTTTGTATAATTTAAATAAAAAGTTGTGTTCTCAGTCCTCTGATGCAATTCAAATTCTAAACATAGTAATAACAATATACAGACAGATCTGACCAGTTAAAAGAAATATCAAGCACCTGAGCTATCAGCAGACATGGAAACTGACAACATGCATGGTTTTTGCCTACACAAAACAATTGACAAAGATTTGCACACAAAGTCTTGCAACAGTTGCCAGTGTAAAAATGAGGCAATAACGACTCATATTTATTAGCTTGAAAAATATCTGTCCCCTCCCCCAGCTGTATCCGATAGGACGTCCTCCCTTTGATTCTCTACCCCTTGTGTCAGGTCGCAGAATGTTGACAATTTGCTGCTCGACTTTTCCAATTGAGAAACAAAGCATGTGTCGGGCAGTTAGGGGACAGTAGAGTTAAAATCCACACTGCCTCTTCAGACTCGACTTAAAACGTTTGTTTTTTATTGTGGCTCCAAAATGAGGTGTCAAACAGGATTTTAATTAGTCTACATGACAAAGTGCAAAAAAAATGCCTTGAACAACACACTCGTATGTTGGACTTGCTAGTTCACATCCAAGACAATTAACACATGTATCTTTGGGCAGTACATTGGCATGACACACACACACACATATAAATTCATCATTCTGATCCTTCACAACCTCCTTTACCACTGGAACTAACCCCCCCTTTATAAATCTCATAGGATTTTATTTCTGTATGTATGCATGTGTGTGAGGTTGGGTGGTGCCATGGAAACAATGGTGTCTATAAAAAAAGGTATTTGCGTCATGAGACAGTTAAGGGGGTAATACTAAGCAGATATCGGGTTAATAAATGCTCTAATATCCATCTGGGTGTTCTTTGGGCTTGGAGACTTATCTTGAGAGTAAGTGTGTGATGTGTACACTGGGGTGTGAGTGCAGCATGTGTGTACGGTATACTTTTCGAGCGGGACTCGCATCTACGAAGGCCAGTGATAATATTGGGCAAAGGGGAGCACACAGTGAGGCATAGGGGTTAGACAAGGCAAGACAGGGTAGCAGGGCCGACAGTAAGTCTGCTAGGACCTCAGCAGCTGCAGGCCTCCGCTGATGGCTTGGAACGTTCGTTCCTGTCCAGCTTTATCGGTTCAGGGAACTCATTGTACAACTCCACCTCTGTCTCCTAAAAGGGAGAAAAAGACGAGATGACGTTAAGCTTTTTGTGTGGCTTCCAACGTGCATGGAAATAAAGACGTCAATACAACAACTTGGGGAGTAACAAAAAAACTATTTCAAATCTACTTGGGTATTCAATCCTCAAAGAAACATTCTACAAACTATATTAAAAAGAAATGGGAGGAACTTTTCATTGAAATAACTGATGAAACATGGTTGAACATATTAGAGACTCAACAAAGCTCCACCAACTCAAGGTCATGGAGAGAATTCTGTTGGAAGAATGTTATACGTTTCTTCATAACACCTAAACTGAAGTCAAAATAGACTGGCTCCCGACATCCTTTTTGGAGAGAATGCGGTCTATTGAGGGTGGATCACTCATATCTTTTGGACCTGCCCCGCAATCGAAACTTACTGTGGAGAAATAAGATCTAACATTGGAAAAATAACAGGATTTGACATAGAACAAACATTCATTTCTTTGTACTTCTTTGATAACTTACACAATAGAGAAAAGTACCTCTTAAAGGTCCTACTGTCACTAGGAAATGGCTACAAAAAGACCCTCCCACAGTGACACAATGGATAGACATTGTAAAAGAAATACACCACATGGAGCATATGACCTTTGCTTTAAGAACACAAGAGGAGAGAGGTCAGGAATACTGGGGAAAATGGGTTTTGTAGGTCTAATTCAAAGACGTCAATGTAACTAATATGATGAAGGTATGATGTTCACTGTAACTGACAGTTATTTTTTGTTGTTCTTTTATTTTACTTTATTGGTACTGTGTTCCTCAATAAAAACATATATATATATATATATATATAAAAATACTGTCAATACACACACGGCATTCAGCTAAGCTCTCATAAGCTCCCTTCTGACCCCCTACCTGTTTAAGAGCATTGCGTGCAATAGTCTGGAAAGCCTGTTCAACGTTGATGGCCTCCTTTGCGCTGGTCTCGAAGTAGGGGATGTTGTTCTTGCTCTGACACCAGGCCTGTGCTCGTTTAGTCGTCACCTGTCAGATACAGACAAAAAACAGCCGTCATTCTCTGAAGGGCTACTTACTGTCAGATGCTCTGGTCTCAAACGCTACAATCTGGATCCACCTGTCTGTTCTCCAGGTCAATCTTGTTGCCTAGCACCACAAAGGGGAAGTTCTCGGGGTCTCGGGGGCTGGCCTGTATGAGGAACTCGTCCCTCCAGCTGTCTAGGGTCTTGAAGGTGTTGGGTGCGGTCACGTCAAACACCAGCACGCAACAGTCTGCCCCGCGGTAAAACGCCACGCCCAGAGACTGGAACCTCTCCTGCCCCGCTGTGTCCCAGATCTGTGACAGAGCACAGGGGAGGGGCATACATGTTTATGAAGAACAATACAATACAGGCCTACCCATTGACCTGTACTTCAGCACAGCACTTGTGATGCAACTTGATAGTACCCCTTCCCCAGTACCTGCATGGTGACAAGCCTGTCGTCCACCATCACTTCTTTCGTCAGGAAATCAGCTCCAATTGTGGCTTTGTACTGGTTACTGAACTTCTTATTCACATACTGGTTCATCAGGGAGGTCTTCCCAACTCTGACGAGATAGATTCAGGTCAGCAACAGATATGACAGAATGACTGGTAAACACATATTTTGTAACCTTCTATGATAACAGATAATAAGTGTAAGTGGCTGTGCAAGGTACAGGACACTCACCCAGAGTCTCCCAGGATGATGACTTTAAGTAGTACTTTCTTCCTAGACGTCATTGTGCCACAGCTGGGGAAATATAAGGCGCACTCAATTAGAATGGTGGACTGACCATGTGGCATGGCTAACATGACCATCATACGGTCATCCTCATTGTTAGCATGATAAACACAGTATAAAAGCAGCCTATAAAACAGCCTATAAAACACAGGCACACAGCAATGCTGTTTATGCTCTATGACGCAGGCAATATTATAATAGGCAACTACTGCAAATACTAGAACACGTCTTCGTGCCATGGACTACTTTGACCAGCTGCCAGCTCACCCTCGCCGTAGTCATGTGGTCCAAAGCTAGTTGTCCAGTCATGGGGATTATGACACACAAGACACTGGTATGACCGCACACAGAGACATTCAGGAACACATGTAGGCTATACGCATCAACACACATAACAGCAGACCAAAGGTCAAACGTTATACCACCTGTCTGTCAATCAAATGTGAAACCACGGCCTGTTAAAAAGTTGCGATTGGCATCTGGCACAGTGTGTGTTGAAATGCTCGGAGTAGGAACAGTTCTGGGAATGTAACCAAGTACAGTTTGTCCCTCACTAAATAAGAAACAACAAACAGACTAGTTTTTAAAACTCTGCCTTCCCCTCCAACATGTTCCTCTATTTTCACTTGTATAGGACTCAGGTTTGGGAGAGGAATGTAGGCTTAACGTAAACCAGAAAACATTTCAACATGTGAAGGCCAGTTATGAGACTTGATCCACAGACAGCGAGAGTGGAATACACTATTCTTCTTGATAAAGCATCTCTTGCTCTCACTGACCAACATTCTCTTAACAGCATCACCAGATCTACCCCAAACAACAAATTCACAACATTTAGGCTCAGTAAGGCTGCCGTGCAGAGCCACCATTAGCACTGCTTCTCTCTGTCAAGGAGCCTCACCCTTAATGGTTACACTAGCATTGAAACGAAGCAACCTTCATTTCAACTTAAATTTATTTCAAGCAACACAACGTGACAATGAGGGTCCTCTTAAGAATTCTGCATTGACGGTAATATAATGTGCCATTCAGAGGGTGGAACATCAACTGTAAGGAAAGTTCAGACTAGACAGAAGCAGCATACAGGAGCTCATAAAACGTTACTTTATTCTCAGAAAGCAAAAATCATCTTAAATCAGTTCACGTAACAGACACCAATTTATAGGAACTCGTCAGGCATTACTAATCAATCATTAAGATTGCTAAACTTTATAAATACTGCACCCTCAACTTCAAAACTCCTTTGCTAGTTGTACAATCATGTAATTAAGAAAATTGCTGGAAAGAAACAAATGATTGTTTTATTGAATAGGATATCATTGCTACTTAACGTGGATCCAAGTTCAGTTTTGAGATCCACTGGCGTCGAAAACGTAGTGATTTTGCCAACAAAGCCAGCTGAGTACACAGTCTTGTACCCTTAACCTTCCTAAATCTGACTTTATTTATGAGTAATCAAGCAGTCACAAGTTAATTGACATGAGAAAACTCAAGAAAAAAAAGCAACTCTACAGAGTGCAATGACCACAATGAATGGCTAAATTACTTCTGGACACAAAGGGTCCACGGAACTCCTCCTCATCACTATATTCCGATCCTTAAAAGCAACGACATACAGTATCAGTTCCATTATTGGTTTCACAGTAAAATGGTGTTGGTTCCAAAAGAATCTGCAGACAAGCATGGAAAACACCAGGATAGTATTGATTCCCTATGACTGACTGGTCGATAAAGATCATGGAATAAGGAAACAAGCCATCAGGAGGGGCCAGAAACATGATGACATAGGCAGCCTAAATTTCAAAACAAGCCAGACATTTTCATTGCTGCAGTTCTTGCACAAGCAGTTAGAATGAGACACTGAGTAACTATCTTCAATAGTAACAAAAGGTTGCACCTTTAAAAAGACAGTCAACATCCACTACCTCTGCTCTTTCATTTCAATAATGGGCTATTGAAAGCAAAGGGAGCCAACACTGGACCATGCAGTTTGCATTAGGCTAAGCTTTGAGTACTGAATCTTACATTTGCTTAGAGCACACAAACAAATACTGCAGCATGTCAGACAATTAAATTCTAATGTGAATATTTTCCTGAGCACAGTATTAACACAGACTAAAATGGGTATAATAAGGTTATTTGGTGTAATATAGTACAGCAAAGTCAAACTGAACTAGTTTTTCAATTTGTCAGTAAATTGCACCACAGGGCCTTGCATCTAGGAACCCAGACCTGGGATGTAGACCTACACAAATGATCCATTAGACCACTTGATTATGAGGGTGGAAGATGGATACATGGTGGCAAAATAGGAATAACCTCAGTCTGAAACATTAAATGAAGCATTACATTTTTTTAAAATCTATTTCTAACATTTATAGGGCAATTCTCTGACTGTGGTCTGGCTGGCTGCAACCCATGACATTCATGCGAGTTTGGTCACATGGTTATCTAGAAAACAGCAATAAGAATGATTTATTGCTTAGTGCTACCCGGAACAGCAAAAACCCTTACCTAACCCTTAACCATTTTAAAATGTAAACTTCTTTGGGGTGATGTCCCAAGGATCCCGTTTAGACTAATCATTAGTCGGATTGCGTAGTAAAACATTTGGTCTGTTGCAAAACGGAAACAGTTTACTTCAAATGGAAAACGTTTTGCAACAAAAACAATTTATATTGGACAAATTCCGGTAGGTCCCTCCCCGTTTCGTTCACACGATATTCTCCAAACACCCCACAGGGCAGACATCCCGATTATTCGCAAAAGGAAACGACGCAGAGGAAGAAGAGCCGGATGCCTCGTCCGGACCCGCAGAAGGCAACTGGGAAAGCTGCCGTTACCGTCAATATTACTCGCCAACGTGCAATCATTGCTAGCACAGTCATAGTACTAGGCTAGCTACCTACCTAATGATTACAGATGAACACATCATAAAACACTAACGTTAGCTATTTTACCAACCAGGTTAGCTAAATTGACTAGCATGACAGCTCTAGCTAAACTCTGGATAAACTGTCTGCTTGTTTGCTAATGTTCACTATTATATTACATAGCCGGTATCATATAATTAGAATACTCTAATTTAATAGGATCTCTATAGACGGGTTGGTGGTTTAAGAAACAAAACTGACACGTTCCCAACTATTGGACAAAACAGACAGGGTTGGCTTAGATTGTTGACAACATGTAAACTAGTTTACTCTCAAAATGTTTATTGAAAACAAATACATTTGCACAATGAGCGCTTGTCTCAAATGTACAGTTAACTAGCTAGCGACAGTCAAACACCTAAAAACAAAACATGGTATCAATCAGAAGATTGAATGGGACAGCTTTTTGTCATTGTTGACAGCTATCTGAATCATAACACTTCAGCATCATAACACAATTTCCGGCCACATCGATGCGCGCGCATGACGTTGTCAACCAACCGGAGTTGAGTAAGTTTAGTCAGCTAACTTCACCCCTGAAGGGCCTAGCTAGTAAGTTAGCTGGCTAATATCAGTTATTGCTAGCTAGAACATAGCTTAGCTATGTATACGTGTACAGAGCCATGAATTTAGAAACGTAATACTAAACAGTTACATGGCTCTGGACGCATACTGTTAACGCAGACATTAGCCAACTAGCTAGCAACGCCATTTGACATGTAACTTAACGTTAGCTTACTGGCTAACTGCACAGTGAAATTGGGACAGAACTATAGATTGAGTGACACACAGAGTAGAGAACCATTCTTTACCTAGCTGACTTTAAACAGTGCACAGTGAGTGGCTAACTTTAGTGCCCAACGCGGGGACAATCGACCCGTTAGCTAGCTCAGTACTTGGTCTCGTCTTACTAGCAGGCTAATTGGTAAACATTAAAAATATATATTACTGCACAAAAAGAATATCGGCTACAATTCTTACCTTGATCAACCAGAACCAATGGATGGTATATTAAAGAATGTCAAAATGGGCCTTTCGTCGTGCTGGATGAAAAACAGATGAATTCAATTGTGTCTGTCTGCCCCCCAACCTAGGCTAGCTGGATAGCTAGCTAGTTGCCGAGATCGGACGGAAACTGGCTGGTGCCACCAGTGGTGGTTAGTTGCAGTCAGGACGCACGTCTCTTTAATTATAACGCAATATACTTTCAATACTACTAGGTGGCCACTTGTGTTTCCAAAGTAAGAGCAATTATTAAGCGAAAGGAATCCCTGCTTGTTTACTTGAAGAGGGCCTATTTCTTTCGTTTTCAGTCTCTTGTCACTTCCTCCAAAACAACTGTGTCAGCGATCTTTGACATCAGATGTTCGTGAAGACACGCCCTAAACCCGGCCCTCTTTGTATTCTGGTTTATTTTCAGGTCCGTGCAATTAGGTATCATTGGGACGTCCCTACCCTCATTGAAGTTGAAATTTAAAATGGTTAGGGTAGAGGTTCGATTAGGGACGTCCCAAGGATCTCGGATAGCTCTGACCATTATTTTCATCAACAACAACATTTGTTCAGACAGCTAGCTATAGGCATTATGCAAGTTATTAAAATTAGAATTTGATCATGTTGTGTACTGAAGGCATCTGCCAAGAGGTCTGTATCTTTATGCAACTGCCTGCCTGGTTCTAGCAATGCACTAGATCTGTCCCCTCAATCTTTGTCAGAAATGGGATCATCCTGCATTCTATTGGGCTTTTGTTGGAAGTGGGCATCTGTTCATAGTGGGGTTTATGCATGGTCTGCCTCTCAAGAGAGGGGGGATATTGTTTTCCCTGTCACTCCCTGTATTCATTGTTCTGGAACTTTATGGCACAAGAGATCTGCTTGGCTTCTACTCTGATTGATATCCCTTCGTGGTTCAAAGTCCACTCCAACACCATTCTCAATGGAAGCTTCACTGAAAGTGTTTTGTTCTAAGAGTCATATGTAGGCTTAATTTGCATCCGGGAAATTGGCTGGCCCATGTGTCTAAACTAGAAAGTCAGCTAACTCATGGATTGACTTTCTTCAGTAGTATTTTTTGTTATTCACCTCTATGAAAACATAGCATAATGACTCACACTAAAGTATTCTGCTGCTCTGTCATTGGCTACATACTTTACTTGTATACATACTTTAAATTGCAGAGAAGAAACTAAAGTCAATGGGTGGTGCGTTGCGTTTCGCAAGGAGTCTGGGTAGCCAGGCAAATGAAAATCCTCTGGCCGATTTGAACATGGGTCAATAAAGCTTGAGAGATAATCCATCTCTATTCTGGTCGTCTTCAACTAAAGTTAGTTGTAGCTAGCTACACACAGACCTAAAAGGTAAATCTGTCACTAAATGTGTCATGTGCTAGGTATTTTAACATAAAAAAAATTTACACCATTTTTATTTATGTATTAATACTTAATCAGTCGTCTTCCTCAAATCAAGGGGATGATGCCACAATCTTTGTGAGAGGGAGGGTATCTGATTTCATTGGTACTCGTGGCACTTCATTCAGGATAAATGGAGTTAGCCTCGAGTTAGCCTGCTCCAGAGCAGGTTAGTTCTGAAGGATTCATTACCATAGAAATGTACCTGGCTAAAAGGTGACCCACTTATATGACCAGTTACCCTTACACTGTAAGGTATGACAGCAGTCGATGCTTTGGTTTTGGTCGAGTCATGCGTCCTCCGAAACATGACCCGCCAAACTGCACTTCTTGACACCCGTCTGCCTAACCTGGAAGCCAGCTGCACCAATGTGTCAGAGGAAACACCGTTCAACTGACGACCGAAGTCAGCCTGCAGGCACCCAGCCTGCCACAAGGAGTCGCTAGAGCGCGATGAGCCAATGGGACATCGGTCATGACCGGTTATGACACAGCCTGGTATCGAACCCGGGTCTGTAGCAAGCAACACTGAACAGCAACCACTGAAACATGCATGTGAGTACCAGCTGTTCCGGACCACCGTGTGATCACACTCTCTGTAGCCGATGTGAGTAAGACCTTTAAACAGGTCAACATTCACAAGGCCGCGGTGCCAGATGGATTACCAGGATGTGTACTCAGAGCATGTGTGGACAAACTGGTAAGTGTCTTCACTGACATTTTCAACCTCTCCCTGACCGAGTCTGTATTACCTACATGTTTCAAGCAGACCACCATAGTCCCTGTGCCCAAGAAAGCGAGGGTAACCTGCCTAAATGACTACCGTCCTGTAGTCGGTCCTGTAAGAAGCTGTTAATAAGCCTTTTGGACCTAGACTTGGCACTCCGGAACCGCTTGCCGTGCTGTAGAGAGTACAGTCTATGACTTGGGTGGCTGGAGTCTTTGCCAAATTTTAGGGCCTTCCTCAGACACCGCCTGGTATAGAGGTCCTGGATGGCAGGAAGCTTGGCCCCAGTGATGTACTGGGCCGTACACACTACCCTCTGTAGTGCCTTGAAGTCGGAGGCCGAGCAGTTGCCAAACCAGGCAGTGATGCAACCAGTCAGGGTGTTCTCGATGATACAGCTGTAGAACCTTTTGAGGATCTGAGGACCCTTGCCAAATATTTTCAGTCTCCTGAGGGGGAATAGGCTTTGACGTGCCCTCTTCACAACTGTCTTAGTGTGTTTGGACCATGATAGTTTGTTGGTGAATTGGACACCAAGGAACTTGAAGCTCTCAACCTGCTCCACTACAGCCCCGTCAATGAGAATGGGGGCATGCTCGGGCCTCCTTTTCCTGTAGTCCACAATCATGTCCTTTGAGCGAGAGGTTGTTGTCCTGGCACCACATAACCAGGTCTCTGACCTCCCTGTAGGCTGTCTCATCGTTGTAGGTGATCAGGTCTACCACTGTTGTGTCATCGGCAAACTAGATGATGGTGCTGGAGTCATGCCTGGCCATGCAATCATAAGTGAACAGGGAGTACAGGAGGGGACAGAGCACGCACCTCTGAGGGGCCCCTGTGTTGAGGATCAGCATGGCAGATGTGTTGTTACCTACCCTTACTACCTGGGGGCAGCCCGTCAGGAAGTCCAGGATCCAGTTGCAGAGGGAGGTGTTTAATCTCAGGGTCCTTAGCTTAGTGATGAGCTTTGAGGACACTATGGTGTTGAACGCTGAGCTGTAGTCAATGAAGCATTCTCACATACGTAGGTGTTCCTTTTGTCCAGGTGGGAAAGGGCCGTGTTGAGTGCAATAGAGATTGCATCATTTGTGGATCTATTGGGGTGGTATGCAAATTGGAGTGGGTCTAGGGTTTCATGGATAATAGTGTTGATGTGAGCCATGACCAGCCTTTCAAAGCACTTCATGGCAACAGATGTGAGTGCTATAGGTCAGTAGTCATTTAGGCAGATTACCTTAGTGTTTTGGGGCACAGGAACTATTGAGTGCGGTCTTAGTGCCAGCATCGGTTTGTGGTGGTAAATAGACAGCTACGAAGATTATAGATGAAAACTATCTTGGTTAACAGTGTGGTCTACAGCTTATCATGAGATACTCTACCTTAGGTGAGCAAAACCTTGAGATTTCCTTAGATTTCGTGCACCAGCTGTTGTTTACAAATATACATAGACCGCCACCCCTTGTATTACCAGAGGCCTCTGTTCTTATCCTGCCGAAAAAGTGTAAAACCCGCCAGCTGTATGTTATTCATGTCGTCGTTCAGCCATGACTCGATGAAACACGAGATATTATAGTTTTTAATATCCCATGGGTAAGATATACATGATCGTAGTTCGTCTATTTTATTATCCATTGATTGTACGTTGGCTAATAGGACTTACAAGTTACCCAGACCTTCATCCCCGATATCTCCGTCTCTTCCGACTCGACTTTAAAGAACTACTTGGTAGCCTAGTGGTTAGAGCGTTGGGCCAGTTACCTAAATCGAATCCCCGAACTGACATGGTAAAAATCTGTCGTTCTGCCCTTGAGCAAGGCAATTAACCCAGTGTTCCCTGGGCTCCGAAGATGTGGATGTTGATTATGGCAGCCCCCGCACCTCTCTGATTCAGAGGTTAAATGCTCAAGTCACATTTCAGTTGAATGCATTCAGTTGTTCAACTGACAAGGTATCCCCCTTACTTAAGTAGTTTTTTTGCGTATCTGTACTTTACTATCTATTTTTTTTTACAACTTTTACTTTTACTCCACTACATTCTTAAAGAAAATAATTTACTTTTTACAATTTTTTTTACATACATTTTCCCTGACACCCGAAAGTACTCGTTACATTTTGAATGCTTAGCGGGACAGGAAAATTGTCAAATTTACACACTTATCAAGAGAACATCCCTGGTCATCCTTACTGCCTCTGATCTGGTTGACTCACTAAACACAAATGTTTCATTTGTAAATGATGGCTGAGTGTTGGAGTGTGATCTGGCTATCCGTAAAAAAGAAAATAAATCGTGTGGTCTGGTTTGGTTAATATAAGGAATTTGACATTATTTATAATTTTACTTTTGATATTTAAGTATATTTTAGGAATTACACTTACTTTTGATACTTAAGTATTTTAAAAAACGAATACTTTTACTCAAGTGGTATTTACCTGGTGACTTTTACTTGAGTTCTTTTCTATTAAGGTATCTTCACTTTCACTCAAGTATGACAATTGAATACTTTTTCCACCACTTCCACAACACAACACATTCTGTCAGTGGCGAAATTACACGTATGTTCTGAGAGGGTTGCTACTTCTGTGTCTGATCTACACAGCTCCTTTTGTGTGCAAGATTTTGAATTGCCAAGGACCTGTATTAGTTTTGATAACAGGGTAGAGACGTCTCCCTCTGCCGTATTTGTTCGGAACAGCATGACGTCAGTACGTGAGGACTGAATGAAACGTCACCCTTACGGCTGCAGCTTTGCTCCTGAAGTGGTGCGTGGCCTTTCTTCCTCTCTAACTTCAACTTAACAATTAAGCAAATTATCTTTAAGTTTAATTTTATAACCATGGCGCGAAACATCCCCTTCTTCGCCGCACCCATTTATCTGCTCCTTATCACTGTACTGTGTTATCGAGTGGCTGCGGACGGGCTGGTGAACGAGGAGGTGAAACGAACGGTGGACCTGAGCACGCACCTTGCTAAGATAACAGCAGAGATTCTTCTGTCAAATCAGGGAGACTCGGCGGTACATAACTTTATCTTGGCGGTAGAGCCCGACCTTGCCCCCCACCTCGCATATGTCGGTGCATCGGTAAGTGATTTCAGAATGAATTTGCTGTAAACCACATTTTGCCAGGTAGCTAGTTGGCTAACTAACATTAGCTAGCCTGATAACATTAGCTAGTTAGCTAACATGAACATCTTTGTCCAGGTTCGCCCAGTCAAGGTAAGGAAGCTACAGTACTTCATCGCTAGTAAATGTCTACTTTTGTTAAATGGTGGATCTACCAAACTGTGGAAGGGCTGTAGCAAAAACATTTTAATAGGTACATTATATGATGGTGTGGAACTGTTTGAATGGGCTAGCGGGTGCACTTCCGCAACACAACTTGTTCCGTCAGTGGCTAAATGACACGTATGCGCTGAGAGGGTAGCTACTTCCGTGTCTGATCTGAACAGCCCCTTTTTGTGTGCAATATCTTTGAATTGCCTAGGACCTTAATTTATGTCAGATAGTAGGGGAAATAATTGCAACTATCAGTGATTGTTTACACAATGATTGTTTTCCCGTGGGGAATGAACACTCACTCTACATTCACACCGTTGCATACTCACTCATTCCTGCCTGTAAATGAATACACCTCATGTCCAGTTGTAGTTGAATTGCAGCAGAATGGACAGACATGTAAACGTGTGTCTTTGCTAGGTGAAGGGTGATGAAGAGGAGGATGCCATGCTTGAGCTCAAGCAAACAACAATCCAAGGTCAAAGGTGAGAAGTTTATAATCTATTGTGCATCCCTGTTCACTAAGGTTATATTGCATTATCCATTGTATGTCATTAGACTGTAAAGTTTGTAGATATGCACATTTTCACCATGTTAAACTTCACCCCTTTTTTCCAGTGGAGTTTCTCTCACTGTTTTAGTTTGTCCCTTTGTTTTTAGAACCATATATGTTGGTGCTGGTGACCTGACCCCCTCTCCTATCTGCAATCCTCTTACAGTGGGGAGTTTTACAAGGTGCAGTTACCCTCCAGTCTGGGTGTGGGTGCTAAGCTGCGGGTGAAGGTGGAGACTGTCCTGAGCCACATCCTGAGGCCCTTCCCCACCCACATCACCCAGGCTGAGCGTCAGCTGGTGGTGTTCCAGGGTAACCACTACCTGTACTCCCCCTACCCCACCCGCAGCCAGACCACCCGCGTCCGCCTCGCCTCTAAGACTGTGGAGAGCTACACCAAGCTGGGCAACCCCAGCAAGAGCGATGAAGCTATTGAGTATGGCCCCTTCCGTGATGTTGCCCCTTTCAGCGAGGTAAAGTGTCTCTGAGGTCCCTGACTGGATTTGGGATGCATTTAATATTTTTATGTATATTGTCTGACTTTATTGAATAGATAGATAAAGAGGATGACAGTGGTGAAAGATGGACATTGTGTCAAAGGGCAGAAGGCTGGATTCTAACCATACACATGTGTAGACGTGTGCTGGAGGCTCCGGCTGAGACCGCTAGGCCATGTCCTTGAATGGTTTAAGCACTTTTGGGCCAGCTGAAGAGCGGACATTGGCTTAGTGGAGTCATATTTGTTTTAGAAGCAAAAGGCGAAATTTATTTTTTTGTTCTTTTTTAGGATGCCATGAAGGTCCATTATGAGAACAACACACCCTTCCTCACCATTAGCAGCATCACCCGCATCATCGAAGTCTCCCATTGGGGAAACATTGCTGTGGAAGAGACCATTGACATGAGGCACACAGGTGCATTCCTGAAAGGGCCTTTCTCCCGTTATGACTACCAGCGTCAGTCTGACAGTGGCATCTCATCAGTTAAATCCTTTAAGGTGTGTTGATTTTTAAAGACTCCTTTATTGCCATGGATCTTGGGGCATTTTCAAATCATGCTCGCAGGAGGACTTCTTAAGATTGTATAATAACTGCATCTCCTCACTCTCCCAAAGACCATCCTTCCTGCATCAGCCCAGGATGTGTACTACCGGGATGAGATCGGCAACATATCCACCTCCCACCTACAGATTCTGGAAGAATCTGTGGAGGTGGAGGTTCGGCCCCGCTTCCCTCTGTTTGGTGGCTGGAAGACCCACTACATTATCGGCTACAATCTGCCCAGCTATGAGTACCTCTACACTCTGGGTGAGTTGAGTTGGCTAAATTACCATGACTATTAATAACAGGAAGTCTTTAAAGAGAAATGTCCCGAAAGCTAAAAAATTATATGCTAATGCTTGAATTCATCCCGTTGGTTCTCAGGGGATCAGTATGCTCTGAAGATGAGGCTGGTTGACCATGTATATGATGACCAAGTCATCGACTCCCTCACTGTTAAACTCATACTGCCAGAAGGCGCCAGGTGAGCATGCGTGATGTTCATGTGCACACACTCCTTTAGTGTCTGTGGAAATGGACAGATCTCCTGTTTCATTCTAATGATCCACATCTTTTCCTCTCAGGAACATCCATGTGGAAACCCCCTACCCCATTGACCGCATTCCAGACCAGCTGCACTACACCTACCTGGACACCTTTGGTCGTCCTGTGCTGGTGGCTTCTAAGAACAATCTGGTGGAGCAGCACATCCAGGATATAGTGGTGAGCTGCTGGGCCCTAGTGGAAGAGGGAATTGGAGACTTTAGGGGGGAGGTTCTGGGGAGAAAGGAAGGCAGTTTATGTTTGTATGAGTTAACCAGAGTATGCCATTACTGCGACAGGATTGTTATAAGCAGTCGCTCCAGAGATACACCACCACTAGGGCCCAGCATCTGCATGCTTTACATCTGAAACCCTTGCAGAGAAACGTTTTAGATGCAATGTAAGATTGATGGTGCAAGTTCCTTAGTGTCTCTCTCTCATCCCCCAGGTGCATTATACCTTCAATAAGATCTTGATGCTGCAGGAGCCTCTGTTGGTGGTGGGGGCCTTCTACATCCTCTTCTTCACAGTCATCATCTACGTGCGCCTGGACTTCTCCATCACTAAGGTACTCCATCCTCAACATACTCTGCTGCTCTTATTATGAGGAACACTTTAAGTCTCCTGTCATTACTCCCTTCTTACTCCCTTCTAAGTTCATCTTTTTTTCCCTGTATGCACTTCCTGACTCTCTCCCCTTCTCTCTCCATCTTTTTTTCCAGGACCCTGCTGCAGAGGTTCGTATGAAGGTGGCCTCCATCACAGAGCAGGTCCTGACTCTGGTCAACAAGCGTTTAGGGCTGTACCGCCACATGGATGAGGTGGTGAATCGCTATAAGCAATCCCGAGACACGGGGGCCCTGAACAGCGGCCGCAAGACCCTGGAGGCCGACCACCGCGCCCTCACCAACGACATCAGCTCCCTGCAGGCCCGCCTCAAAACAGAGGGCTCTGACCTCGCAGATAAGGTGTGTGTGTATTCAATTGCGTGTACGGTATTTGTATCTACCTGTGTCTGTACACTGCTGAGCCTTACATTTCACTGTGTGTATTTCAGGTGGGTGAGGTGCAGAAGCTGGACGGCCAGGTGAAGGACCTGGTGGGTCGCTCCTGTCAAGAGGCTGAGCGCCTGGTGGCAGGCAAGGTGAAGAAGGAGGCCTACATCGACAACGAGAAGACCCTAGCTAGCAAGAGACTGGAGCTGGTGACGCGCATCGACAGTCTGCTGGACACCCTGTAAACGCCACAATACACACGTGATGGTGTGCAGTATACACACACGCTATACACACACAAACACACGTACTGCTACACATCTGTTGAACCGCTCTTGCACTCATTTATAATAAGGAACATCGACATTTTCACTCTTATACCCCGCAAGCTCAATGTCCATCCTCTGAGACCCAGACACGAAATAAACACACTCACGCAAAGTAACCTGTAGGTGCATACAAACACTTGTGCCTTTGTGCCTCGCTAAAAACATGACGGCATTATGCTTAACACCACAGTGAGTGCTTGCGTCACACCTTATGTGGGAGAGTCTAGTGTGAGTTAAATTGCGCGGAAGAGTGTTGCTCAGAGTAAATGCAGCATTTTCATGTTTAAATTTGGAATCCTCTTGTATTGTTTAGTTTTCACCCTTTGGTATGATTTTTGGAGATGAACAATAAATTGTTTTACTATGGATAGTCAAGTTACTCTGTAAGGGTTGTCTCATACATGTCCCATGTCTATACTCCCGTGAGCCCTTCCAACCTGTGTGCTCCTCTAAAGGGGAAGTAGTCATTGCCGGTGCCCCTGAAATAAGGGGGTCCATGTGAGTCAAACAATCTCTAATTGTCTTTGTCGTATTCTTTGCACTTACAAACCACAAGGAGCAATCCTTCCCCCTGGCCATTACATTTTGTATATTTGAACAATGTTGAAGCTCTGAAACCGTGTGGAGCCCAATTCAAAGGGTTACCGTCTTTATGTTAAGTTTCTAATTGTTCCTCTGTAAAATGTCCATTTGTATGATTTCTTGTTTTGTAATGGTATGTTTTCTTTGATTAGTAAATGCATGACAGGCCATGTGTGTGGGGAAGAGTATGTGGCAATCGAAGACATTGGTTGATAACGTAAGTAAACCTGTACCAGTAGTAAATTAAATGGGGGGGGGGGGGGGAATAACAAAATTTGAAATAAATCTGGGAAAAAATACAAATTTGTGTTTTATTTTTTATATAAAATGTGTTAACATTGTCTGACAGTGTGAAAACCAAATGATTGATACACCTTTGAAACTCTTCAGGGAAGTAACCTAGTTCCACCAACTGAGGGCAATCTTGCTCTGAATATATTCAGCTTTTGACTTTGGGAAGTGAGAGTACAAAGTTGATCCTAACTTTTTTAATTCAATATGTGCACAATCCATGTTATCTACAGTATCTATGGAGATGTGGTTTGCTGATTTTAAGTTCCTCATCACCAAGAATAATTGGTTATATGATGAAGACATTTAAATAATGGCTCATGTGTCAGTGAGTAAGCAAGAGGGCAATGGTGGGTTGAATTCTCCGTTACATTTTAAAGATATCACATACTGAATGACATTGATTACATTTCCCTTCTCTCTCCACACTCTGGGAATTTGCATGAATTTCCAACACTGATGTATCACAGTGTGCACACCAGGCCTCAGGAGGTTGATCCAAACCTCTGGAGGAGGATGGAGACCTTAAGTCTTCCAGATCAGAGCGTAGGACAAACAGGAGATGAGACACAGGTCATTCTAAGGTCGCTGCTTTCCCTTTAGGGTCATGAGAGGTTGGCTTAGTTCATTTCCTGTGCCATAATAACAAAACTCATTCTGGTTGCCATGATAACATTAACTTATTGTATGTGCCATACAATAATCATTGTGAAAATACATATTGGAGGAAGGCAAAGACAATGTCTGTTAGCACTGATGTTCTGTGGTGTTAAAAGGCTCCACAATGGCGTTTTTGTTAGTGTTTGTGCTTCAGTGGAGATTTGGAGCTGCAGGGCTGGGAGACCCCCTCATTCTCACACCAACAAACTGTACTGCAGACAGACTGTAGTAGACAAAGTTTCCCTCGCTTGTTTGTTATGTCAAACAAAATGACTGAGGTAATGTAATGCTTCTTACAATCTAATGACACCATCACATCGCATATACTCATCTGTATACTTTATACTACTGTATACAGTGTTTTCTTGTAATAGCTTAGTGTAATTTACTGTGTGTGGTTGGTTGATACAGTTGAAGTCGGAAGTTTACATACACTTAGGTTGGAATCATTAAAACTTGTTTTTCAACCACTCCACAAATTTCTTGCTAAAAAATTATAGATTTGGCAAGTCGGATAGGACTTCTACTTTGTGCATGACACAAGTCATTTTTCCAACAATTGTTTACAGATTATTTAACTTATAATTCAATGTATCACAATTACCAATTACTCAATACTAATTGAGTGTATGTAAACGTCTGACCCACCGGGAATGTGATGACAGAAATAAAAGCTGAAATAAATAATTCTCTCTACTATTATTCTGACATTTCACATTCTTAAAATAAAGTGGTGATCCTAACTGACCTATGACAGGGATTTTTACTTGGATTAAATGTCAGGAATTGTGAAAAACTGAGTTTAAATGTATTTGGCTAAGGTGTATGTAAACTTCCGACTTCAACTGTATGTGGCTGGTAGAAGGAACAGATTCGTTAGAGATGTTCTTTAGAGTTCTGGCTCTGCCTTGCTTCAGCCTCTAGTGGATGGTCGCACCAGGGCTGCGGTTGAGTTGTTGGCCAAAGTCGAGCACAATTCTTAAGGGGCACCATGTGGTTGTTATGTAACTTAGGCTATTGCAAGTAGGTTATTTCTCAGAACTGATGAATATTGGGAATTCAGAGGGCAAGAGTAACATTACGTGATGGGGATTGATTATGTTGATCTCACCTGCAGCCCCCTTCTCCTAATCTCTTTCTCTCTCTCCCTCTCTTTCACGCATGCACATACACACACCCTTCCCAAAGACCAGTCACTGTCAGAACAATATTATGAGCTGAAAACACTTCACAACGCATGCTGATAAATCACTCCAACAGAGACACCATCCTCCCTGTCCCCATTTTATAAAACACACGCACGCACGCACGCACGCACGCACGCACACACACACACACACACACACACACACACACACACACACACACACACACACACACACACACACACACACACACACACACACACACACACACACACACACACACACACACACACAATAAGGGAAGAGACAGAAGAGACAACATGCAGATTAGGAGGAAACTAATCTACACATCAAGTGCTTTAGGCCTCTGTACTCTGTGACGTTGATGGAATATTCTCCTAACCCTCAGAAAACTGGACACATGAATGTTCATGCAACATCCCACGAAAGTGCCTAGAACAATGGGGTATTCTGGGAACATGGTAACCACATTCTGGGTAAATTCTGTTTGACGTTAAGGGAATGTTCTAACTCTAGTGCCAAAACATGATAAATAGTTGCTAAAATACATTGAATGTTCTCAGAAATGACAGAAAACTGGACACTCAAACTTCAGGAGAACATTACGGGTAACATTACAAAAACGTTATTTCTCCCTAGAATTGTTAGCTGGGTCTGTAAAGAATTGACTTTGGGCTACAAGGCAAAATAAATCAGGAAAATCCACATCATGCATCCTGGCAATAAACACACTCCCAGGTCTCTGCCTCCTGTTGTATTCAAAATCATTTACAAATATAGCATCCTATGCTAGAATCTGTAGCTTCGCTGTGGACAAATCCTGCATACTTTGGCTCCTCTTGGCCTGGAAACAAACCGAGATGGAGAGATGACAACAGCAGCCCGTTTTCTGTGGACCTCTGTCCTCTGGCCTATGTGTCAGCCATTCCACAGTGACAGGCCGCACGGCTGGCTGGCTGACTGACTGACTGACTGACTGACTGACAGACAGACAGACAGACAGACGGACGGACGGACGGATGGACGGACGGACGAGGGGAAGGTAACAGGGAGAGATTGGGAGATCACTGTAAGGGTTGTGTTCATCTGACTTCAAACAGAGGATTGTGTCGCGGGTGTGGAGAGACACATTCTTGTCAGGGGTCTGGTGGGGTGGACGGAGGGAGGGTTGAGGGGATGGAGGAAAAGGTGGAAGGGAGACAGAAATAGGAAAAGATCATTGAGAATGTTGTTGTTGCGTCCATCTACTGCATATACAGTTGAAGTCGGAAGTTTACATACACTTTAGCCAAATACATTTCAACTCAATTTTTCACAATTCCTGACATTTAATCCTAGTAAAAATTCCCTGTCTTAGGTCAGTTAGGATCACCGCTTTACTTTAAGAATGTGAAATGTCAGAATAATAGTAGAGAGAATGATTTATTTCAGCTTTTATTTCTGTCATCACATTCCCAGTGGGTCAGAAGTTTACATACACTCAATTAGTATTTGGTAGCATTGCCTTTAAATTGTATAACTTGGGTCAAACGTTTCGGGTAGCCTTCCACACGCTTCCCACAATCATTTTGGCCCATTCCTCCTGACAGAGCTGGTGTAACCGAGTCGGGTTTGTAGGCCTCCTTGCTCGCACACACTTTTTCAGTTGTGCCCACAAATTCTCTATGGGATTGAGGTCAGGGCTTTGTGGTGGCCACTCCAATACCTTGACTTTGTTTTCCTTAAGCCATTTTGCCACAATTTTGGAAGTATGCTTGGGGTCATTGTCCATTTGGAAGACCCATTTGCAACCAATGTTTTACTTCCTGACTGATGTCTTGAGATGTTGCTTCAATATATCCACATAATCTTCCCGCCTCATGATGCCATCTATTTGCAGCAAAGCACCCCCACAACATGATGCTGCCACCCCAGTGCTTCACGGTTGGGATGGTGTTCTTTGGCTTGCAAGCCTCCCCCTTTTTCCTCCAAACATAACGATGGTCATTATGGCCAAACAATTCAATTTGTGTTTCATCAGACCAGAGGACATTTATCCAAAAATAATTATCTTTGTCCCCATGTGCAGTTGCAAACTGGCTTTTTTATGGCAGTTTTGGAGCAGTGGCTTCTTCCTTGCTGAGCTCCCTTTCAGGTTATGTCGATGTAGGACTCGTTTTGTTGTGGATATAGATACTTTTGTACCTGTTTCCTCAAGCATCTTCACAAGGTCCTTTGCTGTTGTTCTGGGATTGATTTGTACTTTTCGCACCAAAGTACGTTCATCTCTAGGAGACAGAATGCATTTCCTTCCTGAGCGGTATGACGGCTGCGTGGTCCCATGGTGTTTATACTTGCGTACTGTTGTTTGTACAGATGAAGTTGGTACCTTCAGGCGTTTGGAAATTGCTCCCAAGTATGAACCAAACTTGTGGGGGTCTATTAGCCTATCAGAAGCTTCTAAAGCCATGACATAATTTTCTGGAATTTTCCAAGCTGTTTAAAGGCACAGTCAACTTAGTGTATGTAAACCTCTGACCCACTGGAATTATGTGACTTGTGTCATGCACAAAGTAGATGTCCTAACCGACTTGCCAAATCTATAGTTTGTGAACAAGAAATTTGTGGAGTGGTTGAAAAACTAGTTTTAATGACTCCAACCTAAGTGTATGTAAACTTCCGACTTCAACTGTATACAGTGCATTGTGCACTTGTCTTCACATTTTTTTTCTACAGATCTACACAACATACATCCCATTTTCAATGTGAAAGAGAATTACAGAACATTTTCCAAATTAATAAAATAAGGTTTGAGACAAGGTTTGAATAGTGCTGCATTGGAACAAATAGTTACTTTTGAGGTGACTACAACTATTCGAGTATACATCTCAGAAGGTAACTACTTTTGTAAACAATTTGAAAACAGATTTGAGAAAGCAACTACTTTATAAAAATATTTGATTACATTTCTCGTGAAGTGACTACTTTTCGGAAACGTTTGGATTGGCTGCCTTCATCAAATGGCAGGGCTGTATCTGGAACTGCATGTTGAAGATAGAAATAGAAGGAATAGAGCACACACAATCTCTTATACTATTCTAATCTATCTGACAGTCATATTTGAAGTTTCATTCCAGAATGCTACAGTGCCTTCAGAAAGTATTCAAACCTCTTGAGTTTTTTCCACATTTGTTGTGTTAAAACATGAATTTTAAATCGACTAAATCAAGATTTTTTTTGTCACTGTCCTACACACAATACCCCATAATGTCAAAGTGGAATTATGTTTTTCAAAACATTTTTACAAGTGAATTATGAAAATCTGAAAGGTCTTGAGTCAATAAGTATTCAACCCCTTTGTTATGGCAAGCCTCAATAAGTTTAACCAGTCACATAATAAGTTGCATGGACTCACTCTGTGTGCAATAATAGAGTGATTACCTCACCTCTGGACCCCACAAATACGTACGGTCCCTCAGTCGAGCAGTGAATTTCAAACACAGATTCAACCACAAAGACCAGGGAGGTTTTCTAATGCAGGAACATTCACGGTCTTCTTGGTAAGCAACTCCAGGGTAGATGTGGCCTTTTGTTATAAGTTATTGTCCTGCTGAAAGGTGAATTCATCTCCCAGTGACGGGTAGAAAGCAGACAGAACAAGGTTCTCCTCCTGTAATTAATAACTTCACCATGCTAAAAACGTATTCAATGTCAGATTTTTTTTTACCCATCTACCAATAGGTGTCCGTCCTTCTTTGCGAGGATTGGTCAAATTACAGTTTTGACTTAAATCTACTGAAAATATATGGCAAGACCTGAAAATGTTTGTCTAGAAATGACCAACAACCAATCTGAAAGAGCTTGAACAATTCAAGTGTAGAAAGCTCTTAGAGACTTACCCAGAAATACTCACAGATGTAATTGCTGCCTAATGGTGCTTCTACAAAGTATTGACTCAAGGGTGTGAATACTTACTATTTGTAAATGAGATAAGATAAGCTAATTTAGAACAAATTCTGAAAATGGATATATAGCATTTTAGAATGAGCTCTTCATTTGATCTACAAAATACATGTCTATCTGAACATTTTGCAAATGTCCATTATCCTGATTGGCTATTGCCCCAGGTGTACATAATCAAGTCAAACCAATTAACCAATTATATTTTGAACAGATAAGTACAAGTTGTAATGCTCAACTACTGAATGACTTTTTCAACAGGCCACTGAAAAGGTTGAAAGCTGCAATTAATTTTATGTTACCTGAAAATACTGCAGAGTCATTCAAAGCCATTTGAAAACATTGCAAACAGCAAGTTGGATGCATAGCAAGAACAACTTCGAACCTCTTTACCCATCTGAGAGTAAGTGTTATTGTTTTAAACACACTCTATACCATCTTTAAAGGGATAGTTTACTCAAAATGCAAACTAACATGATTTTCAACCTACTGTACCTTGGCTGTAGTTTATTCGAGAAGGCAGTTTTGCAATATTCTGGTTTCCTTTTGACATATAATAGCCATATTGTGTTACTGTAACAAACTGTACTTGTTCCTGTTTAATCAAACTGTAATTACTTTTTGAACAATGTTTTATTAGCATGTTGTTACATAATACTGTGGTAATTGCATACTTATTGCATATTAATGAGCCGAGAGTTTTTGTAACTTCTGCACACCAGAGGAATAGTGACTGTTCCTTATTCCACTTAGCTATGTAATAACTCTTGTAATGATCACAAAGAATTAGAATTTGATGTGAAGTGTTACTGTATTACCTGAAAATAGATTTGTTAGTCAAATTGAAGCTGCAAAAGGGGTCTACTCTAATGTTGAGGTGATTCCATGTCCTTCCTGTATCCAAGCCATGTGCTCATGATCATACATTTAGACTAATTTGTCGTTTTTGGTTCTTCATCAAATATTTGGCAGCCATCAAATCAATATTTATTTGTTTTCAAATACCCTTGCGGTAACACTTTACTTGACACCCAGTATCAGCGCACGCACACACACACACACACACACACACACACACACACACACACACACACACACACACACACACACACACACACACACACACACACACACACACACACACACACACACACACACACACACACACACACACACAAACACACACACTTCCTCCTCTCTCTCTATCACTCCTGATTAAAGTGACAGGGGCACTTCCCATTGGCTGTGAGAGTGGCCCTCTCCTTTCCAGGGCAGCCAATTTCCCCCTACTCCAGAGCTGATAGGAAACTTTGATTGTCCACTGAGCTTATGAGAGACAAAGACATTTTTCCTCTCATACTTCACATACCACTCTATTTCATCTCTACAGTGAGACTCTCATTATTTCCGTGTTTTCTCACCCTCTTTTTTGTCAATCTGACATTAACTCTTTGTTGTCCCCTTGGTACATGGCCTTACATTGTGAACCAGATCTGACAGATCTGACAGGCAGGAAGTGTCACCGTGCTAACACCTGGTTCCTGCACCCCAGTTAACTTACACCTCAAGCAACCTGGCGGCCTGGCAGCTTGACCCATTGTCCTCTTCCTCACAACCCCCTTAAACAAACGTATCATATACGGTGGCTGTGTGAATTCACATGAGGAGTTTGAAGGGGAACATTTCAGAGAAATAGGATCGATTCAAAAACGATAGGCCTACAAGCCCTAAAGTGGATGGGGAGTGAAGCATGGCAAAAGACAGATGGATAGGTAGACAGAAAACTTAGAGAGAAATGTGTTGAGAGAGGGAGAACAGCTAACAGGAAACAGCTCTCTCTCCCCACCCAGTACTAGCCCTCCCAGCAGACTCTTCCTGTCAGGACTCCACTCTCTTCCTGTCCAGCCATCGGGAATCCCAGCTGGAACATTCCAGCTGTGCAATGGCCTTTTGTAGTCGTTCTCTCTCTCTATCTCTCTCTCTCTCCCTCTCTGAATTTATATCTGGAATTAATTTCTCTATATTTTATCTGTCTCTCTCTCTCTCTCTCTCTCTCTCTCTCTCTCTCTCTCTCTCTCTCTCACACACACACACACACACACACACATGCACTCTCTCTCTTTCTCTCTCTCTGTGTCTCTCACACTGACTCTCACACTGCATCTCTTCCCTATGACTATGAATTTCTCTCTAGGTTCTCTGTCTCTCTCTCTCTCACACACACACACATGCACAAAAAAAAGCCTTTTAACAGACGACTTAAACTCATGCATTCGTTTTATGTACGGGTCATGGAATCAAATCCACTATTCTGGTGTCTCTAAGGTACGCACGCACACTTCTTCACTTTCCTCATTTGAATGAGTCTACATTTTAATCATAGTTTTATCACTAGGGGTCGCTACATAACAGTACAATAGGGCCCGATTGCTAAAACCGAGCGCTAGCGGGTTGATAATAACATAAATAGCCTGAGTAACCCCTACAAGCCTTGTTCTGTCTTTACATTCATTCACCATAAGTCACAGAAGATCCCTCTTTATGATGTTGATATTTTGTGGGCAGGGAAATGCTGAAGGCCATTAAGTTAATGACTGTTGGCATACGAATGAAATGGCACACGAATGCATATATGTATGTCCATGCACTCAGGGCCAGGGTGAAAATTCCAGTTTTCATGACTTTGTGTCTGACCTTTTCGGAAAGAGAGCTAATCCCGGGATATAATAGACTCTGGTGCTGATATGGAAAACTGCTGCTACGTTATCTTGGTTGTCTAGGAGACCATCAGAGCACGGGCCCGGTGGATATGTCCCATCAATACAACGTCTATTCCAAGTTGTTTCATTGAAATGACGTGAAAACAACGTTGATTCAACCAGTGTGTGCAGTGGGTCTTTATTAAAAGGGGAGGTTGTTTATACTGGATTTTTTGTTGTTGTCATAAGTGTCACATAAATTGTAGATCGTGTTCCATGCTCGATTGTGAATGGAAATCTGGTTTCTCCCTCTTACAAAACATTGTACTATCTGTGTGGTCAAATGATGCATGTAGACTCTATGGATACAGCAAAGTGCACTCATGAGATAACTGGGTGTCCATGGTGCAGTTTTTGCGGCTAATAGTGTTTGCGAAATATGCGCTCATAAGCCATCAATAATGAAATATCAGAGTGATATTAGGTCCATACCACACCATGTCTATCGTAACCTGTTAAGATTTTAGTTCTACTCATAAGACAGTGAAAAATAATTGTGTTTGAATTTGAATATTTTATTCTAGTGGTAAGAAAGGCATTTGTTAGAGAATACACATATACAAAAACAGCAGGAACTGCTTGTCTACTTGCACTAATAAACTTTTGGCATTTCGGAATCTTTAGTATATCTTTAGTAATACAAGCCTATTTGATTTGTTATAGTATATATTGTATGTTTAAGTCGATATTGAAGTGAACATTATTGCCATTGATAATACTGTGATTAATAGACGTAATAATTATATTTTATACCTATTATTAGGCCTATTATTATTATCATTATCATAATTCTTATTCTTATTCTTATTAGTAGTAGTAGAATAGTAGGCCTGTATTATTGTTGTTGTTCTTCGTTTTACTTAGCCTAAGCTAATAATATGACAGTATTATGTTATTGTTTATTTCATTGTTATTTATGGCCATTAATATTGTCATTGTTAATTGTTATTATGTGTTAGTTATTATGTTACATTGTGTTTCAAATTTCAACGGTGATAGTTAATATAAGTTATAGGAAGTAGGCTGCCATTCAGTATAGAAAGCATATCTGGAAACGCATGCATGGCTACATCCCAGGCAAAGGAGTAAAAAAACACATTTAGCCCTACCACTATGCCAATGTAGAGACAACAACCGAGGAGACAGGATTAATCAGTCAGATAACCATCATATCACTTCACCATGATATATGTTTAATATAGCGTGTATTGATATGTAAAGTGTGTGTACCAAAGGCCTATATTCAATAAACTAATTTAAAAACCCCAATGGAGCTAATATTGGCTCCAACACCGGGCGCGTAAAACCTGTAAATATTTGTTCATTCTCTGCATCTATCTGTCTCTATCAACCTGCGGGATCTTCCCCCCACAAATGATGCATTAGATGCATTGAATGTATTTCTTGTGCAAGTTTGAAAAGGCGGCGATAATCTGGGAATGAGAGATAAGGAACACCAATTTATTCAGCGGCACTTTGGTCCCTGCTTCCAGCTTCGTTCGGTGCTGACACCCCCAGCAGTTTGCTGATAACGATTAGGCCATTTATTATCTTCACAGAGAACAAAGATTGCCTAGTGCCGATGAAATATTACCCCTGGTAGGCTAATAATCGGAAGAAGAAGGGCCCTGGCATCTAATGCAGCATGCATATATAAATAATACCGTCTCTGCCAAGCGCCGTGCAGACACTTACGACAAAAACCCTGATGCAGAACATGTTGAAAATGATAAGAAAGAAACATAGGCTAAATAAATGAATAAATACACAGAATACATGTTCATGTGCTTACGTGATTATGATGACCCCATGAAAAATATTATTATTCAATTATTGTTAGGCCGATTATTATTATTATTATTAAGTCCTCCTCCTTATAATTATTGTGGCAAATCTAGGACTATAATGTTGTAGGCTATATTGTCATTAAGCTCACCTCAAGATCATTTGTTTTAACATGTCCATAATATAAACTAGGGGTCAAACTATAGGCTAGATTTGGATGGACAATGTGACAAGTCATATTGTCTATCTATGAAATATATATATGTTTTTTTTTTTTTACAGAAGTTACAAATAGGATTTGAAGCTCTGGGCTGATAAACTTTAAACGGGCGCTCAAACCAAGAGGCTGTTATTTTCGCTGGACAGAGATCACAAGGCTCACGCTGCTCATACCTTTATTGATCTGTAACTAATAGGCATTCTAATTGGCTTAATGGTATGGGTATGTTGCGAAATTCTTAATTTACCCAACCATTTTTTTTGTCAAGTGATGATGGGCTACCATCTTGTAAATAAACGATCATCTAAACGAAAAGAACTATTCGTGATGAGTGTTTGATTATAATTATTAACATTGACAAGTATTATCATAAACTTTGCTGTTGTTGATGATGTAACTTGATGTGGCCTAAAAGAAAGAACTGCTGCTTTTGGGGTGGATACAGTGAAAATAATGGACATTCAAATTGATCTCTTATGTCTGCTCCGAGTTCCCAAATGTTTAGTGCATTTTCAACTTCTAATTTGAATAATGGGATAACAACATCCGGACAGGGGTCGAGTTTACATTTCAAGGAAGGTATAGGCAGGCTAGAGTCACCACTGTATGCAAGGTCTAAGTCTATAATGCTCTATCCAGTTTCAACAAGAGATGGTGTCTTCAATTGTGCGCGGTCATTGAATTTGATATTGTACAACAACATTTTGAAGAAAATGAAAGCCTATGCGCCATGCAGGCTATTTCAAATATGGGCCTATAGGCACAAACTTCTGTATGGCGTCAAAATACAACAACCGTGTAGCCTACATTGGGGAGCTCCACGGAGGGTTGCCATAAAGCCATCTTAAGATAACATATAAGTTATCTCCTGTCTTTCTTGCTCCAGCTCTTATTCTTCTTTATTTTGTGAAATTCTGATATATGTAGACCAGACCGATTATTATCCGTTTATTTTTCTTTCGATTATTTAATCAACCAGGCCTTTGTGAGTGACAAATACACTAGTGACAGTGTGTATATTCTTTTCTGTTGTTGTTTTTTATCCAAGGTCTTATTCATGGACGCAAAACAGAGGTATTTGCAGAGGCGATTTTAAGCATTGAAATGAATGCAAGTAATTCTGTCAAAGTTCAATTTTTCTTTATTTTCTTTATGCAAGCTTGGTTTTCTCCTCTTTTTGTGTGTGTGCACTCTAGGGGACACGGCCCGGGATGCAGCAGTCCTTGCACCTGCCTGGCTTTAGCTGCAGCGCACGAGCCTAGGTCGCGTGCAGGAGATTTTGAGGCTTTGCATGTTTTAAAGTTGGTGTTAATGTGTGGGACAGAGTAAAAAGAAGATCGTGGGAGGGAGGGTCGGTCATGGGTATACCGTATTTCAATCAAAATGAGCGGGGAAGGAATTCATTACACCGGATTGCTGTAGGCCAATTATATTGTGCATGTAGTTTTAGTTTGCTTGAGAGCCCAGCAACCCAAGATAGCTCAATATGTAATATAATCACACCAATCTGAGTCAACTAAACTCAATAACCTGATTGGGAAGATGTTTGATCCAAGTGGATTGGATGACAATAATGAAGCAGTGTCTCTTTAGGAAGCGTGTTTTTCGTATTCACTCAGTTACTGGGTTACTCACCTTACACTGGTTGGTTGAGTGATGATACTGACGTGCCACTCTCTCTAACATTCCATAAGGAACTGTTCTGCTTCGACCATGAAGTAGAATTGTTGGCCGGATAAACATTATGATTAAAAGGGTTTTCTCTTTCACAAAAAGGGTTTTCTCTTTCACAATCCATATCAAAATGCTCAAAGAAGTCACGACCCGGAAGACAAGATTGAGACTGGTTGACGCACCATAACAACATACATTGCTCCTATGTCTATCAGGTTTTTTCCCCCCTCGTTTTCAGCGGAGCTATAGAAAGAAAACTGGGGAGAGAGAGAGATAAATAGAGATAACGGGAGAGATAGAGGGAGAGAAGGGGTGGGGGGATGCTAAACTGCTTGCCAACTGACATAACTCTTTTGGGACAGAGGGACATAGCTTCCACAGCAGCATCACTAACAAACGCGGATTGATTTTTAGGCAGTCCAACACCCATAACTGCGCATAAAGGGAAACGTCAGCGAGAACTACGTAGTGCCAGGCAGGCGAAACCGAGACCCGGTTATAGGCTACCGGACTGAATCTCTCATTACTCCTCTCCCAGACAGAGCAGGACCGAGTCAGTCTGTTGGTAAGAGATATTCATTATTTACTATTTACTATTGTTGTAAGTGGAATTATTTCGACATGCTGTAAATTCCTTGCAATCGTGTTACTGGTTGGGGTACATATTTAAAGACTAGTTGTCCATCAACTGAAATTAAATATGTGAGAGTAGGCTATCCAAGCGTAAAGCTTTTTTTTAAACCATCTGCCTATATATAATTTACAATATACTTGCCTCATAATGATGCATCGTTGACTGCACATATTATAGGCTACAGAGAGCCCTGGTTGGCACCGCACTTGGAGTGGCACCGTCACGGAGTAGCCGTGTTAGAATGTGGGAAGAACAAGATAACATATAAGCTATCATAATAATAACAATAGACTACAATTTCACTGCATTTTATGCAAACATTTTCTCATGTGTTTATGTCATATAGTCTTTCGTTTATAAGAATTCGTTACGCAGCATGTAATCTAATTCTGCTATTATCTTCTGCTTATGTACTGCATGCACTTCCCTGTAAAATCTATAATTACTACTATCAAACACCACGGTTTTCTGGCTTGCAAAACAATAACATCATTTTTTTTTATCAGACTAAATAGAATGCAGAGAAACAGTATGCTATAGCTCCTTTTAGTATTCGTTATTACTTGTCTTTGTAACTATTGGGTTGTATAAACTAGGAATACAACACAATGTGATTCATTAAACATGAAGTCATCTGGTAGAGCTAAGGTCCTCCCAAAGACATACCTTCCGCACCATCGATTAGGCTATCATTTGTCCAGATTCAATTCTTCATGGTTTAACAGTGTTAACACATGGTTATTACGAGTAGCCCAATCAGTTGAATGAACTGACTTCATGTGATCTGTTTTTTACTAGATGTTCGTGAAGTATTAAAAAGTTAATCACAATTGAACTTTAATTAAACGTGACAATTGCTGTGGCCTTGGGTTATGGAATTGTGCAGATCTAGGCTAACCAATCACGGGTGTGAGATTAACATCAGCGTCATATTAAGATGACGATGTATGTATCCACTAATCACCTGTGCTTTCAAACGCATTAAGACTCCAGTAACCAACCCCCTTTCATCACAAGAAAGGGCAATAACGTCATGGTCTCAGTGGTCGAATAGAAACAGGGGCGGGACTGTTGTCTCGAGCAGGCAGATTTATTGCCCTCGTGAGACTGTCATCAGCTAATAAAAACGACACTTACACTCGAAACTCTGCATGTGGCCCCTTACCTATCAGTCACCTCACATGCCATACCAGTTAAGCGTCCCTTTTCTGATGATCACTTAGACCTAATATAAATACACTCTCAAAGGATATCAAGGCTACCAGTGAGGTCCATGGAGCCAAAATGTACAGAAGTCCATCCAATAATGGGCCATTATACTATGAACATTTCCTTTGAACATACAGTAGCCAGATTCACCAACTCAGAAAACAGTTAATGCATCTAGTTTAATATGAGGGTGAAAATGCATTGCTTTCACAACCCTATTCTGGGTTTGCACTTCCACTAGGATGGGCTGTGTGCTGGGTGCTGTCTGCTTCTGTCTACTCTATAGCCCCCAGTGCCCTGTGCTCGATGTAATTACCCATGAGTAAAGGACAATAATGCTTCAGCTGGTTTGTGTCATTCTCCTCTCCCCAGCTCTGCTTATCTTCACAAACCCCTCTGTGGCTTTCTCCCCCCCCCCCCCCCCTACCCTCTGTGGCTTTCTCTACCCCCCCCCCTCCCTTCGCCCTCCCCCTCTGTGGCTTTCCTCTACCCCCTCTCCCCCCTTCCCTCGCCATCACGCCCTTCTGGGGTGGCTTTCTTACCCCCCCCCCCTCCTCACCCCTCTGTGTTTCTCTACACCCCCCCCCCCCCCTCCCTCACCCCTCTGTGGCTTTCTCTACCCCCCCCCCCGCCCCACCCCTGCTTCTCTACCCCCCTCCCCCCCTCGTGCTTTCTCTAACCCCCCCCCCCCCCCCCCCCCTCCCCCACCCCTCTGTGCTTTCTCTACCCCCCACCCCCCCCCCCCCCCCCCCCCCCCCCCCCCCCCCCCCCCCCCCCCCCCCCCCCGCCCTCACCCCTCTGAATAATGATGGATGTTGACCATAAGCAAGGGGAACAAACAGGTAGAGAAAGCCAAGCTCATTTCATAGCAGCACCTGTTAATTATTGGAATGGTCTCTGTTGCTCGTACACCGACTCTGGTTCACTAATAACCATGTTGTGTTGTTGTCATGTTGTGTAGCTACCATGCTGTGTTGTCATGTGTTGCTGCCTTGCTGTGTTGTTGTCTTAGGTCTATCTTTATGTAGTGTTGTGTTGTCTCTCTTGTTGTGATATGTGTTTTGTCCTATATTTTATTTTTATATTTTTAATCCCAGCCCCCGTCCCCGCAGGAGGTCTTTTGCCTTTTGGTAGGCCGTCATTGTAAATAAGGCTTGCCTAGTTAAATAAAGGTTAAATAATAAATAAATAAAAGTAACAACCGTCCGGTCATTCACCTTACCATAGCAATGGTCATTAGGGATATCTTCAACATGAGATGTGCCTTTTGTTAAGTAAATCAGGTGTTAAATGGGGTGAAAATTAGACTGGAGTAGGTCTTTAAAGCTGACCGCTGCACAGATAGGCCTACAAACCTACGGCAGAAGAAAAGAAGCATCCTGAATTGACATGGTTTTGCTACCATCGCATTTCCTCTTATTCATAACAATGCCTGTCATTGCCATGTATAGCCAATGAACATTTCTTATGGGAATAAATGTTTTTCCTCAGCCATAGGCAGCAAGGAAGGGTTCATGTGCTTACCTCCAAGGGCTATACCGCTCTAGTAGGATAGCATCCCCTGTGAGACAATACTGCTATGTCCTTGAGCGAGGACCCCCCCACCCCCCCCCCACACACACACACACACACACACACACAAACCCATCATCCCATCCTTTGTTCCAGCACAGATACAAATGGGATTAATGAAGGTATAAATTACAGAGGGGTAAATCCCGTTGAGTAATCCATTTGGCAAACATGCGAAACAACAATGGAGAGGCTGCTTGCTGGGCCTGACCCACCCAGTCCCAGCCACACAGCACAGAGCAGGCTGCGGTACAGAGGAGCACAGCACCGAGGACAGACAACCAAAGACAGACAAACAGCAGCGGTGATGTAAGGGAAAAAGATGACCTGCTATGATCACTATTAGGGTTTGGTCAAGACAAGATTTGAATTCCTCTTGCTTTACATTGAAAACATGTAGTCGTTGCATTGCTGTTAAATTGATGCATCATAGTTTAGAGAGATCTCTTGTGTTGATGCTTTTTATTATTTTTTCAGTGCAGTCCTGCACTTTTTTCATTGAAATATCTTTAGGGAATTCACATTTATTTTGTACTTTAGACCAAAGTGCCATAGAAAACATTGTTTGAAATCTATGTAACTTGACCTGCTCAATGAATGACAATTGACAGAGTTGCAAATGATTTCAAAGAAACCTATTTATTAAGACAGATGTCCTCGCTACACCTGACATTTTCAGCTGCTACAGCTCTCATTTCAGGAGAATGTCTGTTATTTGGGTGATTACATAGGGAGACCCTTGGGTGTGTTATGACCCCACATACACTAATTTGTTGATTTTAGAAGATGACAAGCACAGAGTGCTGAGCTCATCATGTCATGGCCCCTGACCAGATGCCAATGACTGAATGCCAAGCCACACACACTCTCGCTCGCGCGCAAGCACGCACGCACACAAACACACACACCCTGCAAATATCCTCATATCAAAGCCCAAACTGTCCAAATTCCCTCGTTCTAACATTGCGTTAAGCTATTCATGCATCCTTTTTTTCACAGATTGAGTATAGTAGTCTAAGTATGTAATTATTTTATTTAGGCTTGGCCAAAACATCACTGTATTTCTATTAGAATAAACAAAACTTGGTCGTAACTGATCTCGAGGCTTTTTTGGAACAATTGTGAAGTCCATGCGCTGAGATTTTTTTATGTGACGTCTAGTCTGGGCGTCAGAGAGGCGGCCAGTCTGGGCCCCGAGCTCCCTCCAATTATTGTCTGTCAATCACGCACGCACGCACACACACACATTCTTTATTAAAAAAGACATTCAAACATTTTCTTTTTAATATTTAATATCGTGATGTATGGCACGAAATGCCACATTTTTACTATAGAGGGTAAGCCAGTACGTCTCGACTGGCGATTTTATCCTGGATGCTCTTTCCCCGTATTATTTTGATCAGGTACAGACAGGCCCATAGAATACCTGTGCAAAAGTGTGTAGGCTACAGTATTTCATCACATTATAATAAAATACCACTTGAAGGCTAAACCTATAATAACCTCATAACAAGCGCTGGTTTATAGACTACATTTTAGGAGGTTCAGTTGGTAGCCTATTATTCATAAGCTTTTGCTTATGAGGCCTTCCAATCTATTCCTGGCTTGAAATAAATCACAGGTATTTGGGTATGTAGACAGGTATTTGGGAATGTAGAGCGGTTGTAGGAAAAAGCGCTGGTTATACCGGCGCACTTGATAAAAGGTTATTGGCGACACTCTGTCTTTATGCCTGTGGTGGACAAGCCTTCTTGTTTCAGCCATGAGGTGAATGTAAACAATAATTAACAAAGTGTTGCTAATGGTCACCAATTGGTTTTACACAGGTGAGGCGGGCCTGACGCCCTGTCTGTACCACCAAGTGAGAAAAAGGCGCCATTAACATGCAGAAAGTGTTGACTGCTCTAGATCTTAGGCAAAACCAATGTTTTCACAAGAGGAATGTCGTGACTAATAATTAAAGACAATTAGGCGCTCACAACAATGGCCCCACTTTCGAAGTCATAAAAGGAATCCTCTCCTATTAATCCTAGAGGCACTGAAAATTTGGTTTATATACATTGCAGGTTCATGTGATCATTCACACTTGCAATTGGTGTTGTTCTACAAGAAATTTACATAATTGGCATTGTAAAATTGTAAAATTTTGTAAAATATGTCCAAACTGCCGATGCCGTTCTCCACAAGGGCCTATGCTGTAAAACAAAATTGGGGAAACCAACCACTTTACTGTTGAATACAGAATAATAACCAAAAGACTGCTGAATTATTTTATGATGTTTGATAGCATTTCAATTAGCCCACTAAACATGTTGAACATCTAATCTGGTAGGTTTCATTTAACTAGCCTATACAAAATAGCATTGGCATACACTTTGAATTCAAACTTAGCATTATAATGTTGTGTTTTCTAAAGGCTAAACAATCTCAAGGTGGTATGCAAGGCTAAGTGACAACAGCCTACAGGCTACTGCGTTTGCCAGATAATGTAGGCCTAGTTGACTGTTACAGAAATTGTCAGGCTTACAATTTACAGTTTCAATTTGCCTCCATCTGGGCTGTCCGTCTCTGAGTGTTGGTAAAAGAAGACATTATCAGGGGCAAATTGCTCATTCTGCGAGCTTCACGAGAGAGAAAAGTCCCCCGAGAAATTACACCGCTGATTGATATGTCTTTTAGTTTTTTGGTCCGGGGCATTACTGTTTCGAATGGAAACTGAAAGAGCTGGGATACATGAGCCAATTGCAGCTATACTGATCTGTGATTGGCTACAGGAGGTCACTGCTCGCCCTTGACTCCGCCTCGACTCGCTTGATATGGAATTTACTGGCGCCAGTCGCGTCAGTGTACTGCCACAATTCAATAGGAAAGTGCGCCCCGGTACCTCACGGATCAGGCGTTTCAGAGATTAAAGTGTGTTTGAACAGCTGATCGTAGTCATAGATCAAACTTTCAACAGGTAAATTCAGAAGAAATATTTTTTTCCAATGGAGTAAGATTGGATGCATGTGTTATGAGTATAACATTGCAGCAATGGTGCAATGCACTGTAAGTAGTTTTTTAAAATGACGGTTTTGTGGTGAAAGCTGTTTGTAAAAGGTCGTCAGTATGCTGGCTATACAATGCTCCTGGGATGATTGAACGTATAGGGAAAACAACAATCTCGTATATTTAGCATACATCGCCGAAGGATGTGTTGCAAAAGAGTGTGACACCAGGTTGTGTATTAAATTATAAAATGTTGTTGTGTTTCATTGCAGGTGTCAGTAAGAGCCAATAAAACGGATCAAGGATTCTATTTCTGAAGCAAAGAACCTGTAAGGAGAGTGTGCCGAAAACCCGTATGACATCACTACGTCCATCCTTTTCTCCACATTTCGGGACTGTAAAAAGTGCTTAATCCAGGAGAAGGACCACATAAAGATAACTTATATTTTCAGAAAAAGTACGGCGTTTCGGTGATATCTTGGATAAAGTTATCGACGATTTAGGTATGGAAGTCGCAGCCGATCAATCTCGGTGGATGGCGCATCATCACGCCGTGTTGAATGGGCAGCATCCAGACTCGCATCACCACAGCTTGGCCCACAACTACATGGAGCCCATGGCGCCGCTTTTGCCCCCAGACGAAGTGGATGTGTTTTTAAACCACTTGGACTCTCAGGGGAACCCCTACTATGCCAACTCCCGGGCCAGGGTTACATACAGCCAGGCACATGGTAAGACGCGCTCAGCCCTGTGACTAAACTGTATTAATTAAGTCTGCTTTATAGCCTTTAGGTAATTGTGAGAGGGTGCAATAAGACAACATGTATCCAACCACCCAGGTTGTTGCTTTAAAACTAATCGACGGTAGGCCTATATTATTGCCATAACTGGTTGTGTGATGTTTGATGCACAATAACATTTTCCCATTACCAGTAAAAAGTCGTCCATACAGAACCTTGTATTTAAAAACAAATCTAAATATGGTATTTTATTCAATATGTGAGAACATAAATGATGTCAATTGAAATATTGTAAACACATAGATGTCCATACGCGTGGCTGTCTCTGGCGTACGGCATTGAATCATAAAACGAGCATTTCTAGCAAGAGACAGCGAGGGGAAAGGGAAGTATGTCATTTAACCCCTCTGTTGGAGCAGGGGTTTCTAGAGAGAGAGAGAGAGAGAGAGAGAGAGAGGGGCACTCCCGGATATAAAATCAAAACGCAAAATTACTAATAACATTATTTAGTCCGAGATCTGGAACTGAGCGACCAACAGGCCATTTGCAAATAGCAGTTTAGTCGAGGCCTCTACACTCCCATTTTCTCTCCGTGGATTGTTTTCTCCCATACATGCTTTCGACAATAAGAGATTGTGTTGCAACAAGCGTAAACATTAACATCTGTAAATATTTTTGTCAAGTAGTCTATGGTACGGAGCTGTAGTAGCCTAACTATTGTTTTAGATTTCGCTGGGGACTGTAAAATGGCGTGGTTTTAAAGTTGGTGCCCTGTAGGCTATTTTAATAACTTTTACACTAAGACAAATATACCTCAATGTCGAGTTTAAATAGTTTGGAATTGACATCAACAGGTGAGGAGACAGCACTTTACGCAGTGTGATAGTACTGGACACATCGCTTTCGATTAGAAAAAAAATCATAATATTTCTTATTTACAGCTCGCCTTGGGAGTCCGGTTTGCCGGCCACACCTCATCCACAGCCCCGGCATTCCGTGGCTTGACAGCGGGAAGGCGGCCCTCTCTGCTGCCCACCACCATAACGCATGGGCGGTCAGTCACTTCAGCAAGCCAGGAATGCATCCTGCTAGCTCCGGCTACCCTTGCAGTAGCAGCTCCAGCACTGCTCCGGTGTCTTCCCTCACCCCTGCGTCCCACTGCAGCCCGCACCATCTCTACAGTTTCCCTCCTACGCCTCCCAAAGACGTGTCCCCGGACCTCGGCCCTACTTCTCCAACCTCCACCTCGACAAGAATGGACGAGAAGGAGTCCATCAAATACCAAGTGTCACTGGCAGAGGGAATGAAAATGGAGGGTTGCAGTCCTCTCCGTAACAGCCTGGCTTCGATGAGTGCCCAAACTCCCGCAACACACCACCCCATCCCGACCTACCCATACTCTCTCCCAACACCACACGAATACGGCGGCAGTCTCTTCCACCCCGGTAGCCTGCTGGGTGGATCTTCATCCAGCTTTACGCCGAAGTGTAAAAGCAAAGCCCGGTCGTGCTCAGGTGAGTTTCATAAATCTATTCTGCGCATAAAGAGTCTGGTATAGCCTAATTATGTACTTTTAAGGTATATCAATATTGGGAGTCAATGTTAGGGCAATATAAACCAATCAAAACGCTTTGGAAGTGCATGGATTTCTATCAGGGCCCAAACAAGAATTAACATTTAGCTTGTTCTAAATGTATATTACTTATAGAGCTATGAATGCTTTAATCTTCAAGAAATAGATTGGGTGGTGCTGTTCGCTGTCGAACAGTTGCTGTAATAACTTCAGGTTATTTTACCTGCAGCGCGTCTCTCCTTCCCAAACCTGTCCCAGTGGCTCTTATCTCTGTTCCGTCGCATTCGTCACCACTTGTAAACACCATCCACTTAAATGAAATGATTAAGCATTTAACTTGAAACGACTAATATTTGAAACGCAAATATTCAGGTTTGAACATGATTAAAACACGTTTGAGTCGAGGCAAGGAGATAACAGCCTAGTCAAACAATCATCAAAATTAAAATACGCAATTCAACGTTTTCAATCATTTGGCTTATAGGCTAGTTGGCAGAATTATTATGAAGAGGGTTCTGAATATAATAATATTTCAATAGAATATGTAATAATACTTATTGTGAACGTTTTTATTAGTAGGTCTGTTGAAAGTGTTACGTGACCTAGGCCTATAATAAGCATGTCTGACAGGCCTATCCAGATTTTAAAATAAAGTTTATTTTTTATTACAAAATTGCACGAATGCTAACCTAATCATTATTTTGAAACCATATTCTATGTGGTCGTGTTTATGTTTATCGGGCCTGGTTGGCTGGATGCTGAGAATAAATGCCACCAATGCCCTTGTTTGGCAGAAGCTTAAAAAATGCAGGAGTCACGACGCTCTGGCGACTCCTGCCATATCCTGTATACCTTGAGTGAACAAATCACGACCTCCACCGTCCACTGCTCGCCCCAATACTAACAAAGCACTGTCGTGACGCGCTGTCACAGGCGACAGAGCCCTGCTGTTTGTGTTTTTAAGCATGGCCTTGGCCCAGTGCGCTGAGATAGTGAGAAAGAATCAAGCCCAGGGAGATGAAAGGATGATTAACACTAGTAGTAATGACCATATCGAAGACAACAAAGTCATAATACAATAATAATAATTGATAATAAGGTTATGATATTGTAATAATAACGTTTCTCTTATAGCAGTTTAGGTTCTCCGAAAAGAGCACATCACCTTCAGATAAATGTATAAAAACATTAGATAGTTAATTACATAGTTAATCAAGCCATCACATGAGCTCATAGGGAGACATTTATCATTACATTTGCTCAGACTAATTAACTCAAAATTAATTATGTTGTGGGCCTGGTGTCCAAAAATTATTTGAATGTGGAGTCTCTCTAACTGTTTGTTAGTGTATAGAGATATTAGCAAACAACTGTCTTCATTTGGATTATCACTACAGATCAAAGTGTTATTGTCTGATGTATGCTCAGTAGTCCAATCATTTGTGGATGGTAGATTGGTTATGCAAATATTTTAATTAAAACGGTATCCACAAATCCTTTAAAGGGATTATTTTATGCAAGAGCATTGTAACTATCACAACAGAGAAATACACATGAACTTGAATCTTCCCTTACAGATCCAGAATCAGTAACTCACATAAGGCCTGCCATTCCTTTATCAGTCCCAAAGTCTGATGGAGCCATGATTGATTGTTGTATGAAATGCCACAATGACATTTCAGCAGTCAGCACATACCTTACACAACAGTGTGGCTTCCTGTTTAAATAACCTTAAACTAGCCCTATCCGCTCACCTACATACCTCCTCCCTGGAATGGCAATGGCCTCAGTCTCTCTACTATACTCTCAGCCAGGGGGATTTCAGTGTTCTCCCCCCAAGGAACTTCCCAAATTACACAACAATTCAACACATTTTGTCATTCTGGAGCTGGAAGGCGATGTTGTATTGATACTGGTGCCTCTGCTGGACTGACAAAACAGGGAGCGAGAGTCAAACACTCAGAATACACTTCAAAAGGAGCGTTGCCATTGTCCAGAGCAGATCCCTTTCTCAGGTTTAGGTGGGACTATGGGTGTTGCTGACATTATAATAGGAATAAAGGCACGATGCTCTAGGGAGAGGGAAACATGAATTAAACAAGGCCATTTTGGTCGAGGTTCAGCAACGGCCCATTTGACTGAGCCTGTGCATTATACCACAGTGCAACCTGTAAGAGGAGAGAGAGAGAGAGACAGGCAACACCCACTGCCATTCTGCAGCTGAAGATGTAGAAGTGGGTGAAAAGACTTGAACCCTGAACACACCAGAAGAGGGTCACCACTAAATGGGTCACAGTAGCTGCCAGGCACACAAAGAGAAACCTAACAATGAAAAGATTTTGTAAATAATTTCAAAAGTCATGAGTAAAGGGAAACATAGAAACTGGGCTGGTATAAAGTGATACAGAGCTATAATATGGGCACCTATTTGTTGGAGACCACAATGTGGTCAGGCCCACATTTAATACCACCACCAGCACCACACTCTTCTGTTTCCTCTCATGTGTGCCCACAGCACATGAATTATGTAGCTCTAATTTGATGGTGTCTCACATTCATCTGTTTGGACACCTTTGGACACGTCCTGGCTGTCTCTGTGTTTCCTACCCTGGATCACTTTACATACAGGTGTCTGTGTCCATGGCGATTCGCCCTGAACCAAACTGTACAAATGACAGTCATATGGGATTGTCTTTGGCTGGTACACCTGCACACTGATATGTACACTGAGACACTGTCCTCCCAGTGTGTGTGTGTGTGTGTGTGTGTGTGGGGGGGGGGGGGGGGGGGGGGGGGGGGGGGGGGCGACTTCATATTACACTACTAATGAAGAGTGTGTCCAGTAGGCTCATGATTTCCTCTGTGTCCTCCTGGCGGCTATTGTCTTCAATGTGAATCCATTACTGTTTAGCTTTTGTTGGAGTGTGAACTTTTTAATTATATAAATGTCCCTTTGTCTTCCCTCCACTTGAATTCTGCTCAGAGGGGCGCGAGTGTGTCAACTGCGGTGCCACCTCCACCCCGCTGTGGCGGCGGGACGGGACGGGCCACTACCTGTGCAACGCCTGCGGCCTGTACCACAAGATGAACGGCCAGAACAGACCTCTCATCAAGCCCAAACGCAGACTGGTGAGTCCCCATCTCGCTCCCGTCTACCCTTCCACATCTGAGAACGGGGGCCAAAATAGAGCACGAAGCAGATACCGCCAGGACAATTCCAGGAAAGTTGTATTTTCCCTATGATCTTCCTGGAATTGTTTGTCCCTCTCACCCCCTGGTGATTGCCTCCACCGTCTGTTACAATACTGCTACTATTGCCAGTTGAACTGCTATCATTAGTGCTGATACTGCTGATACTGTCACTGATCCCAATGCCCATGTTGCTTTGGTTATCACCACCCTGAAGTGAGTGAAAAACAGTGCACACACATCATACATACTTTGTCCAGTGTTTCTGCACAGGCATTTAAGAGCAAGGATTATTCTGAGCCTTGTTATTTCTAATGCACATAAGCCTATATATTTTCCTTGTCTCAGGTGGGCTGAATTATTACTGTATGTTTAATTTACAAGTTATTATTACAATACATTTTTCCCAAATGATAATGGTTCCTGATTATATTGAAAAGGTTTATTTGTTCATTTTATATTCAGACCTCTAATTAGGATTCATCATTTTGACTGTATAGGATAGGCTTACTTACCATCTCGTACTATTTAAGATATTCAAGTTGTGAGAAGTGACATCATTTCAGGTCAAGGCACATTCCAAATGCTAACTTTTGGGTAGCTCCAAGCATTTTCGCATTAATATGCAATGGATTTAGATTGATATAAACTTGAAATTCGATATTTACATTTTGCTAAACCATATTTTACTTTATTTATATAAGGAACCTTTCTACCTTGTTTCCATCTGAACATGTTAATGATCAGTAGGGGTTTACCCGCCATACCTCATTTCTGTATAGGCTAGATCTGAATAGTTTTGTTCTGACATAATTAAATCATACTACTACTATACATAGGCCTAATGGGAATATTTCAATCAATAGCTTATACCTCACTATCTAATTAAATGGACACTCGTTATGCAGTCATCCAGTCATGCAGTTCCAAAGACGCAATAATGGACCAAATTGTAGCCCGATTCACTCGTGTTGTTAAATGTAAATTCGTGTTATAATTTACAAGTGTAGCCTAACCCACGCGGTGGCCTATTTGAAATATCGTAATTGTTTAACACATGCACATGCAATGGTTGCCTGAGTTTGTCTTTGCCTAGGTTATCTTCCATTGAGATACATGTAATGGGATGGAGAACATTGCGAATGTTGTTTTTTATTTCTATAACTCTCCTTTTGAAATATATTGTAACAGACTGTATTAGCGTTATTGTCAGCATTAGTGGAACAAGTAGGCTATAAGTCATTTTAGCGCAGCTTGGTGTAAATAAGCGCGCCTCTGACTCGTTCTCTCGATGAGAAGTCCATTACATTTTCCATTGGTCGGTCTGTGGCCGCAGCTTTGCATTTTCAACTCAAGTGTTTTCAGAGTTCTGTTCAAATGTCATCCAGTTGTTTCCTATTCGGATATCTGCCCCGGCACGATAAGGAAGCCAGGCTCCCGGGTGTTTCCGCCTTCAACAAATACCGCTGCATTTTGTATGGACCCGGCAGGCCAGACTTTTACAGTATACTGTAAAGCGATTATCATAACACTATAGGACCCAGTTATGTGTGAAGAGAGAGAGAACGTGAGGGGCGGGATGGTGGTGGGGATTGGAAAAATAAATGTATTTATGTTCTTGGTCTGTTGTTTGTTGGTCATGCACCGTTGGCACTGACACATGCTTTATGCCCCGGAATGCGATGTGGTTTTTGTTGTAGTACTATTCTATTCTATTTTTTATTTTTATTTTTTTAATTCAGTCCGTCGCCATCCTAGTTTTTATTCGGAATGTTTTGCATGAACCACTGTCATAAAACCCTAAATTAATAAAAAATAAATACATAGGCCTACATGCTATGTTATTGTATTGTGAGCCTAAATGTTTCTTATTATGTATGAAGAATAGATCTGTAATGGACACAAAGCGCACTGGCAGACAGGGTCCTGGTCTTATAGACGCCTATAGTCCGGGTCGTTTGATTCTCTGGATCAAGGGAAGGGAGAATCATGCATAGAGACGGCATAAATTATTAATGTGCCCTATCTAATTTTTTTATTAAATGAAATATGACAGCAGAAATTGGTACAAGACAGAAACAACGCATTTCAGAGAAACAGCTTTTGTAGCATTGCACAAATTGGAAAATTGAATTAAGCTTGTATAAATCACAGAATATATTCAATTAAACAAATACAGATGTGACTCCCTGTAAGCAATTTCATGAGTCTAACTGGCGCTGGCCTGGCTTTGAAGTTATTTGTGAAAGTAGCCCGGAGAGTGGGACATTACAATAGGCTATAAAACGAGAGGTTTTAAGTTTAAAACGCAGAAATATCCTATCGGCAAAAAAATGAACATTTGAAATGTATAGGCCTAATCTATATTAGGCTATGCCTTAGGCTACGCCTACATGGCCATGGTAGTTAATTTCAATAATCGTATTCATGTCATGTTCACTTTCCTCGTTGATCTCTATTGCCTAAGCTAATACAATCGTCAAATCAGCTAACATTTGAATGGCTTTATTCATAATGTAGCCTATTAACGTTCTGCCTTTTTCTCCACCACAGTCCGCTTCGAGACGAGCTGGCACCTGCTGCGCTAACTGTCAGACCACCACCACCACCCTTTGGAGGCGTAACGGCAATGGCGACCCGGTGTGCAACGCCTGCGGGCTCTACTATAAACTGCACAACGTAAGTAGCCTAACCGCTTACATAGAAACTGCGGGGCGAGCTGGTCAAGTGGGCGGACAGCTTGTATCGATTTAGGAGCGGGGGCGAGAGATGCAAAGCCTGCTTTCCCTGTGAAGCAGAACCCGCGGTCGTTTTTTTCCCTTTTTATTAATCCATCTTTGTTTCAATGGTGGGTGTTACTCCCAGGAGAGGCTGGAGGGTGGGACTGTCATTCTGGGTAACGCGTCAGTTACATTGATGTCAGGGTAACACGGAACCCAAACCGGCTGCGCGCGTGCGCTATCGTGCATACATTTATTTTGTCCCCCAAACCAAACGCGATCACTACATGCAGGTTAAAATAGCAAAACAAACTCTGAACCAATGACATTAATTTGTGGACAGTTCGAAAAGCATTAAACATGTATGGCAATTTAGATAGTTAGCTTGCACTTGCTAGCTCATTTGTCCTATTTAGCTAGCTTGCTGTTGCCAGCTAATTTGTCCTATTTAGCTAGTTTGCTGTTGCTAGCTAATTTGTCCTGGGATATAAACATTGAGTTGTTATTTTACCTGAAATGCACAAGCTCCTCTACTCCGCCAATTAATCCACACATAAAACGGCAAACCAAATTGTTTCTAGTCATCTCTCCTCCTTTCAGGCATTTTCATCTTTGAACTTATATGGTGATTGGCATCTAAACTTTCATAGTATTACCACTACGACCGGCAAAACAGTTTGTCTTTCAATCACCCACGTGAGTATAACCAATGAGGAGATGGCACGTGGGTACCTGTTTCTATAAACCAATGAGGAGATGGGAGAGGCAGGACTTGCAGCACGATCTGTGTCACAAATAGAACTGACTTCTATTTTAGCCCTTGGCATCGCAGACGCTCGTTGGCAGCGAGCAGTGTGGGTGCAATAATTGAATAACATGGATTTCTAAATTTATTTAGCGACGCTTGCGCACGCGACGTGTCCGGTCTGGTCAGCATGTAACGTGTAAGTTACATTTATGTTATGGTAACGCTGTCAGTTACATTGATGCCAGTGTAACGCGTCAGTTACATTGATGCCAGGATAACGCATCAGTTACATTGATGCCAGGGTAACGCGTCAGTTACATTGATGCCAGGATAACGCATCAGTTACATTGATGCCAGCGTCAGTTACATTGATGCCAGCGTCAGTTACATTGATGCCAGGGTAACGCCGCCAGTTACATTGATGCCATGGTAACGCCGTCAGTTACATCGATGCCAGGGTAACGCGTCAGTTACATTGATGCCAGGGTAACGCGTCAGTTACATCGATGCCAGGGTAACGCGTCAGTTACATTGATGCCAGGGTAACGTGTCAGTTACATTGATGCCAGGGTAACGCGTCAGTTACATTGATGCCAGGGTAACGCGTCAGTTACATTGATGCCAGGGTAACGCGTCAGTTACATTGATGTCAGGGTAACGCGTCAGTTACATTGATGCCAGGGTAACGCGTCAGTTACATTGATGCCAGGGTAACGCGTCAGTTACATTGATGCCAGGGTAACGCGTCAGTTACATTGATGCCAGGGTAACGCGTCAGTTACATTGATGCCAGGGTAACGCGTCAGCTACATTGATGCCAGGGTCAGTTACATTGTAACGCCGTCAGTTACATTGATGCCAGGGTAACGCGTCAGTTACATCGATGCCAGGGTAACGCGTCAGTTACATTGATGCCAGGGTAACACCGTCAGTTACATTGATGCAAAATTGTCTGAGAGTAGCCCTTTCAGATCCAGCATGGCTTCCAGTCCTGTGTATTCATGTTTAGTGAGATAATTATATGCAATAGCCATAAAGGCTCATGCCATTTATTGTGGCTTGATCATACAATGCCTGTTAAACCTGTTCCACAACATTTATGGCACATCAGATTTTCCCCCTCATGTTTATTAAGAAGGCAACATGTTTTCCATCATAGTTGTTTAGATTTTTCTAAATGATCTAAAATTACAAATTACACTTGACATAATTGAATATAAAATCACTGAGAGTGCAAGAAAATATCCAATGACTAATAATTTATGAACAGTAAAAAAAAGAAAAGAAACACTGTTTAAAAAAAACAACTTTATTTAACTAGGCAGGTTAGTTAAGAACAAATTCTTACTTACAATGACATCCTACTGGGAAACAGTGGGTTAACTCCCTTGTTCAGGGGTAGAACGACCAAACTTTGCCTGGTCAGTTCAGGGATTTGATCCAGCATCCTTTTGGTTACTGACCCAACACTCTAACCACTAGGCTACCTGCCACCCCCAGGTAAAAAACACATCATATTAATATGAAGCCTGTATATATATATATATATATATATTATTTAACTATATCACTCCAGGCCTGTCTGACTACTCCTTAGCTAACATCCCTCCTCCCTGGCCTCTCCACAGGTCAACAGGCCAATGACCATGAAGAAGGAGGGCATCCAGACACGCAACCGCAAGATGTCCAGCAAGTCCAAGAGGGGCAGGCGTTCCGGAGATGGCTACGATGAGCTGTCCAAATGCATGCATGACAAGTCCTCCCCCTTCGGCGGTGGCCCTGGCCTGGCTGGACACATGACCCACATGGGCCACCTTCCCCCCTTCAGCCACTCCGGACACATGCTGCCCACTCCCACTCCCATCCACCCTTCGTTCGGCCATCCTCACCATCACTCCGGACGGTCGCCGGCCTGGGCTGAGCACTGAAACCTCCCGAAGCCCCTCCATCACCCCTCCACCATATCATCACCACCAATGCTTCTGTCTCTAGAGGGGTACATTGGGTTTACTGTCAGTAGGACATTGTTTTGCCTGGCCTCATTTAGAGAATTGATGGAGAGGAGACGTGACTGAAGGGAGAGAGAACGTGAGTGTGCGAAGGTGAAGCGGAACATGGGCGTGTTGAGTTGCTCCCTTCAAGTTGCCTTTTTTTTTTACTGAGTCACTTTGGTACCCCTCCCACCCTATGAGAGAAAAGATGTGAGGTATTAGGAGAACCACTGCTTTCCCCTCCTGAACCTCTGTAGTGTAATGATACCAACCCCCCCCTCCTCCCCCTTCCTGTTGTGGACAGACTGTTGACACCGTGGGTATGAGAGACTTTCTGAACCAGCCTCCCCACACATGCATACACACACACACACCACTGACCCCTCACCCCTCACATGCTGGAATACACACCACCCGCCTGGTCCCCCTGGACTTTATTGGAAAAAAGAAGCAAGCAAACAGAAAGTTTATATAAAGTTAATAATTGTTATTATTGTTGTTATAATTGATGTTATACTAGTTGTTATGATAATTTATTTTCACTCTTTTTGCTTTCTTCAGAACACAAGGATATTGTTACGATTATAATTTCATTGTTATTATGTAAAGAAAAGAACACAGACTTATCTTAGACGAGACATTGTTCCTAAGCTGTACGTTTTTATCATTTTGTCCATCTCACAAAATAAAGGAAATCAAGTTTTAATACTAAATAATGTCAGTGAGTCCTTTAAATGTGAAATGTATGGTGTCTCTGTCTGTCTCTCGCCGTCTGTGTCTATTGGAGTGTCAGTGTGAATTCCAGTGTTGGTGAAGAGGTTTTGATTCCTGCTGTATTTCTAAGTGATATCAGATGTAATGAAGCCAACTCTATGATCCCCAAAGTGCAGTAATGGTTTTGTTGAGCTCCTCCCCTGAGTGATGTGCTGCTGTTTATAGAAGGCTTCTTTGTGGAGCTCACGCCCCAGGGTGCACCAGTGTGACCCAGACAGCAGGCTCCAAACCCAGGGTGAGCACAGGGCTCCCACGTCACACACTAACGCGTACACATGTCCTACAGAAATACACATTTTCGGTTCATATTACAGTTTTTTTCTATCGCTTTGGTGCAATTGTCACAAGTACAGTATGGGGTACATTTTCACAACACTTAGTACAAAACAAGGCAGTTGTTTAAAAACTCTAAGCACATTTTCAATTGACTAAGTACAACACACAAAATCATGGTCCCTTTTTCACCAAACTGTGTTACATCTCGAAATACATGTTTCACATTGAAATACATGTTCATATAAAGTAAGTTGCTCTTCACAATGCAATGCTCCCATTACCTTTGATATGATTGTCTTCTCATTTGTTAAAACACATTTGACTATTACTTAATCCGACTGCTCTTAATGAATAATCACTTAACCATTTGGTAAACCTACAGCTTTTAAACTGGTTTGCCTGTTTCACACTGCTTCATAAAAATTGTATTGGCAAAAAGAGTACTGCAATACTTTGAGATATACAATTTACGTAGAAGACGCTTTTATCCAACACGAAAACAGTCCACAACTCTGGTGTTGCTAGGGCCATGCTCTTATGAACTGAGCCATGTACAGGACCACTACCACACACAAGTACAAACAATGCTGTAAAATACAATACACAGGTTCAATATAGATGGAAGATGTATGATTACCAACCCCATGAGCGTACCACCCTCCTTCATCCCATAGACGAGGCATGCAAGGATTTCAATCCAGACCTATGTCAGGCTTTCTCCCCAGGTGCATGAACAATGAGGACATTTACGCCGATCCCGATGAGAACTCGTAGCCAAATGCTCAAGACAAGCTTGACGCAAACATTACGTTTCTTTCATTTATTTTGTTTGAATACATTGTGAAAGATGTCTTCAGTGGAAATGTGATGTTCAGTCCATTTTAGTGGGTAGTATTGCCTAATGTGAACAGTGTAATGTACAGAAATGTACAGTGCTGTAGCAAATTGCATTCAAAGGACACTTTTTAAACATTTTCTATTTCTATATTTTTTATTGAATTAACTGGTTGTTGTGTGTTTTGGTGATTAAATCGATGTTCTTATGTTATTTTACAGTAAACTTATTGTTTGGATCAATGGCTGTGCAGTAAAAGATGTCTCATAACAAAAGTAATGCACAATAAATGGTTTTGAATATAATACTTGCTGCGTTACAAGTATTAACAGTTTGGAGTTTTGTACTAAGAGTTTGGAAAATTAACCACATATTTGTGAAAATAGCACCAAAGCGATTGAACAAAAACGCTATTCCTTCCTTATTTCAATCTCGATTCCTCGTGTCCCTCTCCCAGAATGCCCCTCTCTGGGCCACAGCGCGGTGATTGGAGTGAGAGGAAGGACAGAAGGTCTTTAGTGGGAGAGAAAAGAGGAAGGAAAGGCAATCAGGCGACCTGTGAGCAAACACATGGGAGGTTGTTTGGACCCCTCACACACAGATGTGCTTGCAGCTGAGGACTGCAGGAAATAGCTCTCAACTCTCTCTCCCTCTGTCTGCTGTTTTGTCTCTCTCTCTAGCCCTGTTTATACCTGCCGTTAACATGCTTCCTTCATCCTGGTCTTGTTCTGATCTTGTCGGTTTACACGGATCACAATCAGATCACAATGCATCTTTTAATCGTCTACACACAATCAGAATGTGGACAAGATCAGGACCAAGGCTGCATGTTAGAACCAGGTATAAACAGGATTTCTCTCTCTGTTTGTCTCTGTCTCTGTCTCTGTCTCTGTCTCTGTCTCTGTCTCTCTCTGTCTCTCTCTCTCTCTGTCTCTCTCTCTCTGTCTCTCTCTCTGTCTCTCTCTGTCTCTCTCTGTCTCTCTCTCTCTCTGTCTCTCTCTCTCTGTCTCTCTCTCTCTCTCTCTCTCTCTCTCTCTCTCTCTCTCTCTCTCTCTCTCTCTCTCTCTCTCTCTCTCTCTCTCCCTCTCTCTCTCTCTCTCTCTGTCTCTCTCTCTCTCTCTCTCTCTCTCTCTCTCTCTCTCTCTCTCAAGCTAAACGGAGGAACAGAGGAAACCATCAGCAGAGCCAGCAGCTAATGAGCCGGGCAGATTAGGGCCAATTCAAGGTCATCCTCACTGACCGCCTAGCTGCCCTCACACACCCTTGGCCATGACAAACAGGTCCTGGACAGACGCCATCAAACAGAACTAGTGCCACCCTATCCGAACTTAGACCATAGCACTACCCACCTTGTTACCCTGTGTAGTACTATCAGCTTTGTATCTATGGGAATTGGCATGTTATGTAAAATGGGCAAGAAAAAAGCCTGCATCATTAGTCTATAATAAATAACGCCATTTAGCTACAAAAATGTGTTAATATATGAATGAATATAATGTACTGTATTCATAAAGGGCATTCTAAAGTGCTCAAAGTGCTTTACATTATAAGGGGGGCAGGGAATCTGACCACATACAGTATCAATACATGGTGATTTCCAGTAACGTGTGTGTAAAGATGTCTGAGCCCTAGAGTGAGAGCCTGAGATCCAGCCCTCCTCAATGAGGCCCTCCAGAGGGAAGGAGAAGTCCTCCCAAAAATAATACAGTAGTCTGCCAAAGTCTAAGAGACAGGAGAGACGAGAGGGAAGGAGACAGCTGCTCTGTCTTGCTGCATGGAAGGAGAGGGTTGCACTGGTATGGGTAGCAGACGCCATACTCATCGAGAGTGAGGGTTTGATCTAGTGATAGTTATAGGTTCCTCTTCAGAATTATTGGCTCCTTGACACCTTTTAAACCTGAGTGGATGTACATAATAAACAGTTTGTGAGTGGCTATGTGTGTAAGTCAGCATGGGGTGACATAACCACATTGGACAGAACATTTAAGGAACTTGAATCTCTCTAAGAAAGATAATAACAGGATCAAAAGCAGTGATACACTTCAGAACAACTATAATAACCAGCAAGTATTTATAGCTAATTTTACCTTCACCCCCAAGGTAGCATTAAACTACAGCAGCAAAGCTACATGAAGATAGATGAAGATGGAACATGACCTTAGATGAGGAGCAGGGTGAAGATGCTGGTTGTCTTCCTCAGAGTTCAGAGAGCTTTATGAGTCTTCAACCTGGGACTTTTATGTCCCCTCTGTCCCACTCTCCCTCCCTCATCCTCCAGATCTCTTTCCTTCTGTATACCCCTCTCTGCCTTCACCCACCTCCCCCCTCTCCCACAAACCCCTCATCTGGCTCTCTACAACATCTCCACCCCTCCCACTCCCGATTATTTCTCTTCTCCCTCTCCCACTCCTTCCATATATTTGTTTTTCTATCAAATTGAATTAGCAGAATCAAAAGGTAGTTGGCATTTCCCCACACAGAGTGGAGTTAGGCAGACAGGGAGGAAAGATGAAAGGAAGTGCAGCTCGGTTCAGACAAAGTTCTCCTGGACTGGATACATGTGTGTGTGTCTTGGAGGGTTGGGTCTGACCTTCACACTAGCCTAACTGAAAAAGCACCCTCCCCTTCTCCCCCAAACCCCTAGTAGGACATGAGGATGTTAAACTGGGTATTTTCTGGACTATATTTAGAGCTTTAAAGAATGGGACACGCATCATTGAATGTTACACTTCCTATATAAATGATGTCATCTATGATTAATTCAGGTCTTACATTTAATGTAAAAATATGGTCTTACATTTCATGTAAAAAGATGGTCTTACGTTTCATGTAAAAAGACATCAATGTAGTGGATAGATGCCGTCTTGTAGGCTCCTGAGCAATTCTGCCATTTTGTGTGTTTTTTATACATAATGTTTACTCCATCATTTCCTATGACCGAAAACAGAAAACACACACCTTGATTTGGATCAAGATTTCTACTTCAATGAGTCAGCATCTATAGATGTTATGCTTACGAACTGGACGAGCTTCTTTCGAGACTGTCCTATCAACGGGACCAGAAGAACTGTACTATCCTATGTTTCTCAGAGTTGTGTTTGAACAATGACATGGATAATATACACGTCATTGGCTTTTCCATGCATCGTAAAGATCGGACGGCAGCTTCTGAGTAAGCTGAGAGGGTGAGGACTGTGTCTCTTTGTTAACAGCAAATGGTGAGCAAACTCTAATGTTAAGGAGTTACCTCATACCTCATGAAAAGCTGCAGAACATACTATTTACCAAAACAATTTTCATCTGCTGTACTGTATATTTTTCATAGCTGTTTATTTACCACCACAAACAAATGCTGCCACTAAGACCACACTCAACGAGCTGTATAGAGCCATAAGCAAACAAGAACATGCACTTCCAGAGGCAGCACTTCTCGTGGGGTTTTTAATGCAGAGAAACTGAAATGTATCTTGCCTCCTTTTTAACAGGTCACCTGTCACCATGTCACCTGTGCCACTAGAGGCAACACAACTATAGATCACCTTTACTCCACACACAGAAACACAAACACGGCTCTCTCTCGCCCTCTCCCTTTGGCAAATCTGACCATAAATATATCCTCCTGATTCCTGCTTATAAGCAAAAACTCAAACAGGAAGTACCAATGACGTGCTCAATACGGAAGTGGTGCGATGAAGCGGAGGACAGATTTGTTAGCATCATTAATAAGTGCATCGACGACGTTGTCCCCATAGTGACTGTACGTACATATACCAACCAGAAGCAATGAGTAACAGGCAACATCTGCACTGAGCTGAAGGCTAGAGCTGCCGCTTTCAAGGAGCGGGACATTAATCCAGACACTTAGAAGAAATCCCGCTATGACCTCTGATGAGCTTATGCCTTGAACTGGCCCTGTTTTTACTGCATGATAAGTCATGTACTCCCCGTCACAGAATTGTGTCCCACTATGCCCCACCTCGGTACAGCTACTGCTACAGCTGCACTTAAGCTTGGTTGCACACATTCTTCCAAGCACCAAGAAAATAAAATAAATGAGAAGTGGGAAGTTCGAAAAGGAAATACTTATGCAGTATTATTAGGACCGATTGAGATCCAGAATCTGACAAAGGCAGGGTGGTACAAGATTGATAAACAGAGAGTTGGGTAGCTTACCTCATATTCATTTGTGACATATTCAATACATTTGTATAAATCCATTTTTTTGTGATTGACAGGATAACAAGAGATCAATGATGAGAACGACAGAAGAGAACCGAAAGAGGGAAAGAAACTGAGAGTGTTTCATATCGTTGAGAAGTGGTTAGTGGTAAATCCTTATTGCTGTTCCTTGTGGGTTTTGCAATGGGAAGGCCAGTAATGAAAGAGGTTGTAAAGACCATTGAAATGTGGTGCTTGTGGTCTTGGTATAGTTGGAAAGCAAATGAAGTTGTGCTCCCCTATGATTATATACTCTTCAGAATGGTGTTGGGCATCTCGTAACCCCCACTCTGCAGATAGAGACGTTATTGCTGGAATAATATAAGGTCATTACAAAAACCTGGTACAAAAACCCAACATTATTCAGCTCCCTAATCACATGAACTTCATTCAATTCAGACTGACACCATTAAGAATTAGCATCAATCATATAACCGTTTCCATTCTGCTCCATTCATGCATTCTGTTCTACTGTTGAGTGGGGTAATTCTGGGCCTGAGTAGTAGTGGCTGTTGCAAGGCGCCGACACCAAGGAAACCGCCCTCCCCTTGATCCTCTACGAAATTAGGTCAGACCTCCTCTCACCTGGGACGGGCAGCATTCACAGCATTCACCTGGGACAGGTAGTGTTCAGGTGCCATTCAGGTGTAGCGTTCAGGCAGTGTTGAGGCCCTTCTGTTCCTTTGTGAGGCAGACAAATTCATCCCTGCTGTCTGCGGACAAACAAGCCCATTCATCTGGGGCTCCCATTTACAAACCAGGGGGGGAAGTTCAGTACTAATGCCTGGGAGGGCTCGGGGGAGTGGGCATCTGGACCTCTTATCCTCTTCCACGCACCCTCACAATGCCCCCCCCCCTCCCCAGCTTTCACTAGCAGGTAATTGGAGAACTGGAGTGGGGGGAATCTAGGGCAGCTGGGCCCAGTGCCAGGGGTGAGGGCTGGGGGACGCGACCCAGGACCCGGCCCCTGGATGCATGGTCCCCAGGAGCCCGAGAAGGAGAGATGACGAGAGGAAAGTAGAGGACTCACAACCCACTGAGACTTCCTTTTTCTCATTCATATTCGTTAACTGTTCAGGGTCTCTTTTGTAGAGTCCCTAAAGATTGAGAGGATGAGCTTCTCTACAGGTTTGTGGGCTTGAGAAAAAAGACTTGCAATGTAGCTGCTATGTTTCTAACTGCGATCTTGAACAATCTTTATGGACTCAGTGGCCTTACCTACACCGTCTACACACAAAAAGAAGCACATTGGGATAACCAGCGTAGGGCGTTCAGACCAACTACACTGAGTATACAAAACATTAAGAACACCTGCTCGTTCCATGACATAGACTGCCCAAGTGAATCCACTTGTTAAATCCACTTCAATCAGTGTAGTTGAATGGGAGGAGACAAGTTAAAGTCATATTTTTAAGTCTTGAGACAATTGAGACATGCATTGTGAGGGTGAATGGGAAAGACAAAAGATTGAAGTGCCTTGAAGTGGTAGTAGGTGTCAGGCGCACCGGTTTGTGTCAAGGTCTGCAACGCTGCTGTTTTTTTTAACCCTCAACAGTTTCCTGTGTGTCTCAAGAATGGTCTACCACCCAAAGTACATCCAGCCAACTTGACACAACTGTGGGAAGCATTGGAGTCAACATGGGCCAGCATTCCTGTGGAACGTTTTCGACACCTTGTAGAGTCCATGCCCCGACGAATTGAGGCTGTTCTGAGGGCAAATATGAATGTTTTGTACACTCTGTATATGTTTTCCTGCTGTAGCAAACTAGCTCAAATTAAGATCCTACATCTGTATGCTGCTCATTGTGAGCCGGCGTCGGGAGCCAGTCGGTTAGGCATCATTACAGTCCCCCTTGGCTTGTCACTCATGCAGAAATGGTGCCTCAGGTGAGGGCATTCCTAGACAACACTACGTATTGTTTGTCCATGGCTGTAGTTTTTGTTTTGTCTCAGCCCTCAGCACCCCAGCAATGTCTATGTAAACAAATGCTATCGGATCGTCTGATCCACCCCGCACCCTCACATTGAACCCCAAAGGGCGAGAATGAGCCTGGTGTTACTTGGGACAACCCCTTGGTCCCAAGACAGAGGTCCTCTCTCCCAGTCTCACCCCACCATGGGGGAGGGGGGGAGTGTGTGTACCTGTGTACCAGACAGAAGCTTGTCTCCCTTGGAGACAGAGATTATCACAGCCATCACACAGAGTGAGTGGGGATACGTGGGAGGGAGAGGTGAGGGAGGTGAGACACAGCAGGCCTATCTGCTCAGGGTCGGTATGAGAAACGTTCTGCTCACTCATTGGCTCAGTGGGATGCTGCAACTGCAGCATCTACTGGTTCTTATCTCCCTCAGGCAGACTGCGCTGTCTGATATGCATCTGGTAAAATTGGTTGGAAGTAAGAAACACTGCCGAAAAAATAAACAAACTCCTCTGTGGTTTATGCACGCGGTTGATCATTTGCTTATACATTGTGGGTGTGACACCTCCCTGCGCAAGGGTTCAGGTGTGTTTACAAAACGTAGAACTGTCTTGTGTACATACTGTACATGTGTGTTTGCTCGGTTGTACATACTACATACGAGTAGGTCTGTCTGTACGGGTTTAAGTGTTTGTGAGTAGGAGGGTGAATAATATGATTGTCATCATTCCATCACCATCGCCATGATGACAGATACAACCATCTCCTCGTCATTGCGGCGTTACATCTTGTCCATCAGCTGATGTGGCGCTCACTGTTGCTGGGTGGGTGTCTATCAGGACTATATCTGTAGTGATAAGAGGAGAGACGGAAGGAGAGAGACTGACCACAGAGCATAGCATGGCATATCTTAAGGCTCTGAAGACATAAAATGTCAAGGTCTCCTTTACTCATGCACACACACACGCACACACACACACACACACACACACACACACACACACACACACACACACACACACACACACACACACACACACACACACACACACACACACACACACACACACACACACACGCACACGCGCACACACACACACACACACTTCGCCAGTATAATATCCTGAGGTTTGGTTACATATTTAATCACCCATGTGAAAATAAAGACAAGACCAAATTTGCTGATTTAATTATTCCATTTACTCTTGTGATTAAAACATGTCTGTACTGTCATGGTCTACTGGAGAAAGAGTAAAAAACTAAATAGGGAAATTAATTAAAAGTCAGTGATGTAAATGGCTTCATTCAACTATCAAACAAGGGGCGGGTTCAGAGTATGATAAGTAGGCTGTTCAGACAGATCAAATTAGCTTGAAGAAAAAGCATTTCATTTAATTTGCCTGAAACTCTTTAAAGGTCAACTGCACTTCCTGATTTGGCCTTGTTTTTCCATCAATGCTCATTAAGAAATGCTAGCGACCATTACAGAAGGCAAACAAGAATAATCTTGGGTGTGTGGTTTGATGTGGGTGTTTCTTGGGTGTGTCTTTGCCATTCAATCACAACAAACAAGGCCAGTGGTACAGTGAGGTAAAATAAGCTAGCTTTTCTATGGAGAGAACAAATTTTGAAGTTGAGGACTTCTCCCCTCCTGTCTGACTGGCCGTGTCAAGATGGTCAGCTAATTCAGTTCTATGTGTAGGCTAAAGCTTGCGCTGACCTAGTGTTTAGTCAAGCTGACAGCAGCTAGCATAGCTTGGTGATAGCTTAAAAGCTGGCTTTCCAATCTCGCTGATATTTCTCTGTCAAATTAGTTACGGCAAGATAGCAAGAGCCAGTGTCTGAAATGTGTTTCATAAGACACTCGTTGTACAACGCCTTCCTACGAAAGTAGCTTGCAACTTAGTTACAATGTTTCATCACACCATGTAATACATGTTACCGTAGAAACGATATCAACTACTGCAAGTTTAATGCCTGCGGTCTTCAGTCAGCTCAGCTGTCCAACAACACAATATTCTATAACTGGCGAGTTTGTTCTCATCTCTTTGTTCTCTGTTAGAACTTTCCCGGGGGACAAATGCCAGAATGAATATCCCTACAGGTGTAGGTTACATGTGAACATTGTACAAATGTTATCGCCCAGCTTGAGTGTAGATACATCAACTAAAATCGATGGATGTGTTCGTGTTACAAAGACAAAACATTTTCTGCTGCAAATATCATGTAGATGTGCTTATAAAGACAGTATGCCTACACTTCACCTAGCAAATCAAAATCCGCTGTGTGTCCAGTACAACTGTTTACTATTTTCATGGTCTATTTGCCCAAATTGAATGATTTTGCTGTCCAACACACTGACACGCACAGCTCTCTGTCTGTCTAATCACACTGACCTGTACAGCTCTCTGTCTGTCCAACAGACTGACACGCACAGCTCTCTGTCTGTCCAACACACTGACACGCACAGCTCTCTGTCTGTCCAACACACTGACACGCACAGCTCTCTGTCTGTCTAATCACACTGACCTGTACAGCTCTCTGTCTGTCCAACACACTGACACGCACAGCTCTCTGTCTGTCTAATCACACTGACCTGTACAGCTCTCTGTCTGTCCAACACACTGACACGCACAGCTTTCTGTCTGTCTAATCACACTGACCTGTACAGCTCTCTGTCTGTCCAACACACTGACACGCACAGCTCTCTGTCTGTCTAATCACACTGACCTGTACAGCTCTCTGTCTGTCCAACACACTGACACGCACAGCTCTCTGTCTGTCTAATCACACTGACCTGTACAGCTCTCTGTCTGTCCAACACACTGACACGCACAGCTCTCTGTCTGTCTAATCACACTGACCTGTACAGCTCTCTGTCTGTCCAACACACTGACACGCACAGCTCTCTGTCTGTCTAATCACACTGACCTGTACAGCTCTCTGTCTGTCCAACACACTGACACGCACAGCTTTCTGTCTGTCCAACACACTGACACGCACAGCTCTCTGTCTGTCCAACACACTGACACGCACAGCTCTCTGTCTGTCCAACACACTGACACGCACAGCTTTCTGTCTGTCTAATCACACTGACCTGTACAGCTCTCTGTCTGTCCAACACACTGACACGCACAGCTGTCTGTCTGTCTAATCACACTGACCTGTACATCTCTCTGTCTGTCCAACACACTGACATGCACAGCTCTCTGTCTGTCTAATCACACTGACACGCACAGCTCTCTGTCTGTCCAACACACTGACACGCACAGCTCTCTGTCTGTCCAACACACTGACACGCACAGCTCTCTGTCTGTCCAACACACTGACACGCACAGCTTTCTGTCTGTCTAATCACACTGACCTGTACAGATCTCTGTCTGTCCAACACACTGACCTGTACAGCTCTCTGTCTGTCCAACACACTGACCTGTACAGCTCTCTGTCTGTCCAACACACTGACACGCACAGCTCTCTGTCTGTCCAACACACTGACCTGTACAGCTCTCTGTCTGTCCAACACACTGACCTGTACAGCTCTCTGTCTGTCCAACACACTGACACGCACAGCTCTCTGTCTGTCCAACACACTGACCTGTACAGCTCTCTGTCTGTCCAACACACTGACCTGTACAGCTCTCTGTCTGTCCAACACACTGACCTGTACAGCTCTCTGTCTGTCCAACACACTGACCTGTACAGCTCTCTGTCTGTCCAACACACTGACCTGTACAGCTCTCTGTCTGTCTAACCACACTGACATGTATAGCTCCCTGTCTGTCTAACCACACTGACAGGTATAGCTCTCTGTCTGTCTAACCACACTGACATGCACAGCTCTCTGTCTGTCTAACCACACTGACATGCACAGCTCTCTGGGTGAGGTTCTGTCTTCAAGTCTCCAGTGGGGTGATGAAGTCCCTTCTATCTATGTAATGTATTACAGGTTATGGACAGGTGCAGTCAGGTGGAAGGAGGGGTGGAGTGTATCACACTTCATCCTGGATATGACAGAGTTTGCCTCAATCCATGGGTCCAGCAGGCAACTGTAACTACAGGCAGAGTTCAGTAACTACATGCAGAGTTCAGTAACTACAGGCAGAGTTCAGTAACTACAGGCAGAGTTCAGTAACTACAGGCAGATGTGAGATGCAGGAGGATGACCATCTTCTTGTACTGTAGAAGCACTGTTCTGCTGATATAACAATGTGCAAATATTACACTTGTCTTTCATATTTCATATTTCGTTCACAGCTGATACAGATATTGTACCTATTAGTATTTTGTCTGGTGGTGTGGGGGCTACCTTGCCAAACATGTCAGTCGTCATACCTTCCTGTATGGCGTCCCATTTTATTGCTGAGTCCAATGTCTCTCTCCATTCAGAGACATCAGCATCAAGCCCGTCTGTCAGTCTGGACTCCATCAAATCGTATTGCAAGTCTCAAAGGTCCTGGCTGAATACAAGTATCTGTGAACATATACACACATAGTTCTATTACCAATGGCAGCTGGAACAAGCGATATCTGACACACCAACATATACTATGTTGAAGCTTGTACAGGTCAGACTAAATCTGCCTAATTCTGTTCTCCCTGTCGACGACCGTTGGTGAGCAGGCAAGAGGTGAGGCTGGAGGTGTGGTCATTGCATGAGCCTCATTGATGGGCATGGCAGCGTAGATCAGCTCCTGGCCCCTCATCAAAGATACTGGTCGGCCACACACAAACAAACACACAAACAAACACACACACACATACAAACAAACACACACACACACACACACACACACACACACACACACACACACACACACACACACACACACACACACACACACACACACACACACACACACACACACACACACACACACACACACACACACACACACACACACACACACACACACATACAAACAAACACACACACACACACACACACACACACACATACAGAAACACACACACACACACACACACACACACACACACACACACACACACACACACACACACACACACACACACACACACACACACACACACACACAAGCACTGATTACATTATCAATGGTGGTCATGATTAGCCTGGTGGAACTAACCTTATTGTTGCATTCACTTTTAAATTTTACTTCAGAAATCATAAAATGTGACGTAAAATAGAATGGTGAAGACAGCAATCAGGCTGGTTCCATCAGGTTAGGTTATGCCCTGGACATTATATGCATCTAATAAGTAGAAAATAAGCAACAAATAATATCAGTTTGCATAAATTCTGCTTCATAATTGGGTTATCAAATGTATCAAAGTAATGAAGCAGGTTACCTTCTGTATTTGTACAAATGGTGAGCCTGTGAAAGATTATCAACTGTTTCTTGGGACCTAGAACTAGCATCTCTGTTTTGTCCGTGTTTAAAAGTAAAAATGTGCCGCCATCTACTTTCTTACGTCTGAAACACAGGCTTTCAGGGTAGGCAATTTTGGGGCTTCACCATGTTTGATTGAAATGTACAGCTGTGGATCGTCCACATGGCAGTGAAAGTTGACATTGGTTTTCCGAATGACATCACCATGAGGTAGAATATATAGTGAAAACAATAGTGGTCCTAAAACGGAACCTTGAGGAACGCCGAAATGTACAATTGATTTGTTCAGAGGACAAACCATCCACAGAGATGAACTGATATATTTCCAACAGATAAGATATCAACCAGGCAAAAACTTGTCTGTGTAGACCAATTAGGGTTTCTAATCTCTCCAAAATAATGTGGTGATTGATGGTGTCAAAAGCAGCGCTAAGGTCTAGAAGCACGAGGACAGATCAGATCCTTGCTCTGACACCATTAAAAGGTAATTTACCACCTTCACAAGTGCAGTCTCAGTGCTATTATGTGGTCTAAATCCAAACTGAAGCATTTTGTATACATTGTTTGTCTTCAGGAAGGCAGTAAGTTGCTGTGCAACAGCTTTTTCTGAAATGTTTGATAGGAATGGGAGATTCAAGATAGGCCGTTAGTTTTTTACATTCTTCGAGTCAATTTTTGGCTTTTTCAAGAGAGGCTTTATTACTGCCACTTTTAGTGAGTTTGGCTCAAATCCGGTGGATAAGGAGCTGTTTATTATGTTCAACATGGGAGGGCCAATCACAGGACTTGGCTCTTTCAGTAGTTTAGTTGGAATATGGTCCAGTATGCAGCTTGATGGTTTAGAGGCCATGACTATTTTCAGGAATGTGTCAAGAGATACAGGATTAAAAAACTTGAGTGTCTCCATTGATCCTAGGTCCTGGCAGTTCTGTGCAGTCTCAGGAGAACAGAGCTTTCGAGAAGTACGCAGATTCAAAGTGGAGTCAGTAATTTGCTTTCTAATGATGAATTTATCACTGCTCTGAAGTGAAAGCTATCCTATGTTGTTGAATGCAGCTTTTTAGTTAGCTTTGCGACAGTATCAAAAAATAAATGTAGGATTGTTCTTATTCTCCTAAATTAGGTTGGAAAAATAGGATGATCGAGCAGCAGTAAGGGCTCTTAGATACTGCACGGTACTGTCTTTCCAAGCTAGTCGGAAGACTTCCAGTTTGGTGGAGCGTCATTTCCATTCTAATTTTCTGGAAGCTTGCTTCAGGGCTCAGTTATTTTCTATATACCAGGGAGAAAATGTCTTGTGACAAATATTTTGAGTTTTTAGGGGTTCGACTGCATCTAGGGTATTACACAAGGTTCAATTAAGGTCCTCAGTTTGGTGGTTAACCGAATTTTGTACTCCGAGGTCCTTGGGTAGGTGGAGGGAGTCTGGAAGGGCATCTATGAATCTTTGGGCTGTCCGAGAATTTATAGCACGGCTTTTGAGGATCCTTGGTTAAGGAATGTTTATATGTTGATGCCATATAAGCCGTTTCAAAGGGATGAGCTAGTTTTCAGGGGCAGTCGTTCTTCAAAAGGGAAATAAGTCCTTAATGAAAGGAGAGCTTCTCCATACAAGGAAAAGTCTCTCCTGAAGGTGAAGAAAGACTATTTTACTACACCCCTCCCGCCAATAGGCAAGTTCACTGGACACGAGTATAGCCACCCCAGGGTCACTTCCCAGAAGTCTTTGGGAAGTGACAAATCAAATCAAATTGTATTGGTCACATGCACATATTTAGCACACAAGCTACAGTGGGGTGTGTCGGGACTATAGTTTCAAAGCGCAAATGGAAAGAGAGAGAGAGAAAAGCAGAGCGAGACAAAGAAAAGAGTGGAGAGAGAGCTTTCTGATTAGTTTCCTTGGCAGGAAGACAAAACCGTAAGGAATGCACGCGAGAGGGGAAAGAGAAATGATCAAGAAAAAGAGAGAAAAAAAACAAAAAGAAGGAAGAGAGGAGGAGTAAAGACTGCTGAATAAGCCAGGATGTTTAAAAAAATAATTATTTCCATTTATCCAACCCGCTCTCCTTCTCTGTCTTTCAATCCATTATTCTCACTCTCCTTACAGCTTTACAAAGCTTCCTGTCCCTGTTCACTCTTCTTCTCCCGTCCTTCCTTAGACAGAAACAGATTTTCCCTCCATCCTGTGCGAGGAGAGGTGGAGGGGTAGCACATTCTGACTGCTGCTGGACTCACTCCAAGAGCAGAGCAGAGAAGATGGCAGAACAACTTGTCATTGTGTCTGCTGCATGTGGTGTCAGAGGTGAGGATGGAGATAGAGAGCCTGGTGTGGCCATGTTTTGCTCATGTGCATGCATGTACAAGTGAGAGTACTGTAAAGATATTTTGTGTTGAAAAAATGTATTGTGTGATTTTTGTTTTGTTTATGTAAGTGTACACATTACATTACAAAGTAAATCCATATATGGTAATAACAGAGAAAAGGCATAGATAATTGAGCATGCGTACACTATTGATGCCCCGGGTTGACTCATAACTCGCAATAAAGAGAAAACAATGCATTTAAAATCCATAAATGTATGGTTTCTGTGCAATTCATATCTATAGGCTACATTGAGGTTTCTCTGGCATTAGTGCGTAGCCTAAGTTTTGCGCCTAACTGTAGTGAGCCAAATACATGCCAATTACCAAATGCTTTTAGGAACTTGGGCAAAAAAAAGTTCACGTCAATCCACTGAGGCAAAAAGGACAATGTTAGGGGATAATTCTATTAGAGAAAAGCTGCGAAATGGAGAGCTGAGCACAGACATCTTTTCAATGCCTAGTTTTGGCTGAGTTGTCAACGAACGTGAATTCAACGTGAAATCATCAAAACAATGTCACAATTTCACAGGATTTAGGTTAAAAGTTGGGTGAAAAAAAAGACAAAAGTTCCATTATGTTGATAACTTCATGCAAATCAAATCATTTCCCCACATTGATTCAACGTCATCACGTAGATTTTTTGTTGTTGAAATGACGTGGAAACAACGTTGATTCCACCAGTTTTTGCCCAGTGGGGAGGGCCAGAACAATAGTCTAATGTTTGGGAAATATTTGGTGAAGTAGTAAAAGAGGAGTGGTAACTATGTTATGTGTGATGATTGTGAGGCACTATACAAATTCGACAGTCACAAGACTTCAACATGGCAAATCAAGGGAGCTGTACAGTTCAGATGGGTTAAATGGAATAGTAGCCTAACTGAAATCTGGACACTGATTGTAGGTCTATAACCTCTCACATAGCCTAATATAATATTAACTCCTTCAGAATTAAACAGTTCTTGCAGTAAGATGATATACCATATGTACATTTTGACTTGGGAACAGGAGTGGATAAAAATGCTATTTTTTTTCAGCATCTTGTGAGAACGTTAATGTGCGGTTAGGGACCGTATGGGAAGGTGCTATCTTTATCAGCATCATAAAAGCTGATAGTATTTCATCCACATAAAATATGCATCCAAGTTGAACTGAAATCTCAGCAAAAACACGTTCGGTCGTTTAACAGCTTTTAATTCCCTCAAAACCGGTGAAACTGATGTAATTTGAACATTTTCAGTTTTTCTTTTGAGTTATTATTGCATTTTCTCCCCATTCCTGAAACGTCGATGCTGCAGGAGGGTAGCGGAGATGAAAAAGGAAAGAGAAAACAAACTTTACCGATGTCAACTACAAGATTAATCTGGTGAGCAAGGGCTTATTTTGTTTTCTAGGGCAACAAGTCGTCAGTCACAGAAGACAAGCTGCGTATATGTCATTCTAAACAAGTTGACTAACAAATAGCTTAACAGAATGTTGGGAATTAGAAGCACATTTTATAAAGTTTTAAAAGCAAATTTCCTGCAATTCTACACATTTTGCCATGTTAATATGACATCTGAGTGTCAATGACTAAGAAACTCTATGGGGGCCCGCTGGAGTTCAGGGCCCCTGGGCATGTGCCCTGCGTGCCCGGTTGGTAATTCAGCCATGATTACTACAAGCTTAGATAGCTGGCTAGACTAACTAGACTAATTTACCAATCCCAAAATGTTTAACTGACATGGGCAAATTGACTGACTGTCAGTGAGTGACATATAACAAGAGGAAACTTTAAACCCCGACTGAGTTCCTGTTTTTAATTTAAAAAAAATATAGGACCGGACCATGGTGTCCTCGTATGTAGCTACGGCCCTGTACACACACACTCACACGCACACACGCACACGCACGTGCACGCACGCACGCACACACACACACACACACACACACACACACACACACACACACACACACACACACACACACACACACACACACACACACACACACACACACACACACACACACACACACACACACACACACACACACACACACACACACACACACACACACACACACACACACACACACACACACACACACACACACACACACAGGGAAGCAGCCACCCCTGTCCAGCCCATTTCACAGCAGCTCCTCACAACCCTGTGTTGAAGGCCTGGGGCCAGTTGTCGCTCCAGTACTAAGAAAACATTGCCACCTCTGCCTCATACACTCCCACACACACTCAGTCACTCATTTACACACAAACCCACACTGTTGAACAAGCTGTGTGATTAATGGACGGAGAACATAGGAGATGACAGCATCATGAAAGGCTGTGTGATAGAGCGCCACACACAGAAAAGCAGCCTCAGTTCCCCCCCTTCTTTAATCTCTCTCTCTGTGTCTCTCACTTTCTCTCATTTTTTAAAATTTAATTTATTTTATTTTACCTTTATTTAACCAGGTAAGCTAATTGAGAACAAGTTCTCATTTACAACTGTGACCTGGCCAAGATAAAAGCAAAGCAGTGCGACACAAACAACAACACAGAGTTACACATGGAATAAACAAGCGTACAGTCAATAACACAATAGAAAAAAAGAAAGTCTATATACAGTGTGTGCAAATGGTGTGAGGAGGTAAGGCAATAAATAGGCCATAGTAGCAAAGTAATTACAATTTAGCTAATTAACACTGGAGTGATAGACGTGCAGATGATGATGTGCAAGTAGAAATACTGGTGTGCAAAAGAGCGGAAAAGTAAATAAAAACAATATGGGGATGAGGTAGGTAGATTGGATGGGCTATTTACAGATGGGCTATGTATCATTGTATCACATTACTGGTCTTAAGTAATAAAATAAACCGAATCAAGACATATCATTGGTAGATGCTCACCTATAAGCATGACTAGGTGGTTCCACTCACCTCAACAGGAAATAAGAATGACAAATAATAAAGGTTAGACTGCAGTAAAGTTAGAGCTTCACCTTGTACCAGTCCAAACCTGTGTCCAAACAAGCCATTTTCATTTCACAGATCTAACCATTGTAATGTACTGTTAAATGTTCTTCTGGCTGCACTTAGTGCTTATCGAATCATGTTGACCCGTGCGTCTTTTCAGTAGTAGAGAAAGTGATGTGGGTATGCTGTGTTCTGTTGTGTTCAGACGGTAGTTCTCTGGGCCTACACAACACTGGCCCTGGTCATGAGTCATCATAATATAATAATATAATACTCTGTTGTTTGAGTGGAGTTTGGCTGCAAAATTTGTCCATCATGTGACACGAATCAGCCAGTGTACCCCCTCAGCCCAACCCACCACCACGCTCCCTTCCCATCTTCTCGTGCCTGTCTTCCCCCCCTCTGACCCCCCTCCTGCTGGCGCCTACACGGTTAGTTAGGGGTTGCCACAGGGCATCATGTGAGCAGGGAGACATTTTCCAAACACACACACAAACACACTCCCACAATACACAGAGAGAGAGAGAGAGAGAGAGAGAGAGAGAGAGAGAGAGAGAGAGAGAGAGAGAGAGAGAGAGAGAGAGAGAGAGAGAGAGAGAGAGAACAGAAAGGAAAAAAGAAAGTGACAAAGAGGGAGAGAGAGGCAGAAGCACAAACATTTAATGTGAAGGAACCAATGTAAGCACTATTATGCGCACACACACACATATCAATCTGATGTTGTAACCTTCTCCGTTGAGAGGATCAGTTCTTTCATGTGGGGTGACTTTGAGGGCCAAGGAGATCTCCAACAATACTATCCATTATACTGCCAGCGTCAGGGGTTTATCTGTCTCTCTGCAAGTCAAAGAGCTGGTCAGACACACCTCAGGGCTAAATGTCAGAACAACTTTGGAGAACAACACTACTCACAGAGAAGCCCTTTGAATGCATCACGCCACATTTGGGTTTGTTGGTTTTCAGGGAGTACGTTGGTCGTATGGTTGCCTAACAAATCACATTGCAGCTCTCTAACATGTACCGCGTGTTGCATGGAAAGCCAGGCCTATAGGGGAGATCCCTTAATGACATTAGGTCTGAGATCTCAGTGTCTGGGACTTAGACAGGAAATATATTCGAAGGCTTAACTGGAATACATGCAAGACACAATTTTGCACAAATATATCTCTCTCTCTCCTCTCCTATTTACCTATCACCCCCCCCCCCCCCCCCCCTGGCAGACCTCCAACGTCTGAAACCCTAGACGCCGCTGGTTCTGCACTTTCTACAACTTTTAGGAAGCCATTAGCTACATCAAATCATTACCTCAGGAAGGGAGGGAGAGAGGGATATGGAAGTGAAGGAGATAGAGAGAGAGAGAGAGAGAGAGAGAAAATCGGATTGGGAGGATGGTGAGAGAGGGAAAGATATCAGGTGCCCCCTGTTTTCAGTCACTCAATTACAGTAATGTGCCATTTAACTAATGCATAATAGCACATTGATACCCATAATAAACAGTATTATACACTAAAGACTGCCCAAATACACAAACATGCACGCACACACTTACACTCTCCTCCCTACCCATTTTTCTAGCCTCCCCCTCTCTCTCTCTGACCATTTACTTGTTGCACTTGGAGATTAGGTATCCATCCACATTAATTCACCTGTACATCTATCACTTCATGACAGCAATATCATGTCAAGGACACTCTAGAGAACAAACAGACAAAATAAAAAGGAAAAGTCATTCTAAAAATGACCAACTTTCCAATATAGACTAAATGGAAACATTACACCCTCAGGCAGTCTTGGACAAAGCCAACAAAGTTCAATGTAGAATGAAACATAACTTTTCTTTCACTAAACCCCATTCTTCTTCCTTCTCTCTCTCATTACTGTCACCCCAACACTAATCCAGTTCAAATGTAAACAGGCTTAGGTCTTCATTCCACATGTAAACCGTATCAAATGTATCAAAGCCGGGGCTCAGTAGCGTCCCTGGCTACAGCAGGGTCAGACCTGGGCCACGCGGGGCCACACACCCAACTCAATTAGCCTGAGAGCCAGTTAGTCTGTCCCACCAATACTGTGTGTGTGTGTGTGAGAGAGATAGAGCGAGAGAGAGAGAGAGAGAGAGAGAGAGAATGGGGGGACTGAGAAAGAGGAGAGAGTGTTTGTGAGACTGTGTGCATGGTGGTGTGTAAGATCAAGATTTGTAATGCTGTGTGAAAGCATGTGTGTGTTCGAATAGCCATGGTGGTGTGTATTGGGTTAATAGGTCAGGTCACGGTGAAAAGGAGCGTGTTAGAGTCTATGTGTGTCTGTGTGTGTGTGTGTGTGTGTGTGTATGTCCACGTGTGTGTGTGCGTTTCAGCACGTGTGTGTTTATGTGTGTGAAAGAGACAGAGACACTATACTTCATCAACTAAGAACTGTGAGAGGTTGTCTGCAGGCCAAAGACTATAATACGGACGCCGTATGCAGCAACATTATTTCTCTCTGAGGGAAAAAAACTCATCAAAGACCCCTCTATGGCTCCTGCAGAGATGTGACCATACTGCCCACAGAAAACAGAAGCAACATCACAACAGCGAGGACAATCCTCTCTTAGATAAGAGATTTCCAAACGCGTACAACCTACCTCACATAATCTCTTGCTATTTTACTGTGACCAATTACCAACACATAGACAACCCAAAGTTTCAGCTCAGAGCAAGGAGGCATCAACAACAGACGAACCACCAGTTGGTCTCAAAGAAGCTGATGAGAGCCAGAGCCTGACGTGAAACAGGTCTTTGGGCTCTAGTCGATTTGGATCGCGGAAGCAGTACAGATTGCGCGATAGAAATGTAAAAGTCATCGAGTCGATGGAGCCGACATATGCAGCGTTTAGCGTGTTGCAGTCTCCGCCGCATTCAATTTCAATCACACTGTAAGGATGAACTTCCTCGATACGGATTGAATAGAGCCCCTAATTCTCTGTTCTCTCAGCCCAGTCAAAGCTCACCTCTGTCCTGGCACCCCAATGGTGGAACAAGCTTCCCACTGAAGCTAAGACAGCAGAGTCCCTTCCCATCTTCCGAAAACAACGGAAACCCTACCCCTTCAAAGAGCATCTTAAATGTAACATCTCAGTCTTCTTTTTGTGCACTTGTCCAACTAGCACTGAGTTTGCTGATAACTTCTGTATTGAGGAAAAAGGTACTTACTACGATTGTGATATGTGGTTGTCTCACCTAGCTACTGTATCTTTAGATGAATGCACTTGGATAAAAGCGTCTGCTAAATGACTCAAATGTCAAATATGGCTGGATATTTGGGAATTGACCATGTCTTTATCCGCCACAGACTCCCCTGTCCTGCCCGATGCAGGTGGGGTCTCAGGAGACCTTCGTAAAAGCCTGTTCCCATCCGCTTCCCTAGAGCCAACCTCTTCACCCCTATCAACTGCCATATTGCGAAAGTTTAGCCCAGCTAAGTAGAGACTAGTAGAGCCCAATCAGGCAGCCCAGCTTAAACCCAGACAGCATAATTGTGCTAAGTACATCTCACTCCACTGCACCCAACCCAATTCAATGAACCTATCTACCAATGCGCAATGCATCTCCCAAATGTATTCCTCCCAACCAGAAGGGGCAATTCAGCTTCAATCAAGCAATCATCAGGATCATCAGGGTCATCCTAATGTTTGGAGGTCACTGGTTCTCCCACAGGTTTCCAGTAAGGGTACGCTACCCTCCCGGCTCCAGTCCCAAGCCCATCACTCTTATTCAGCCAGCCGAACTGTCAATATGGCCCTGATCTGGGAACAGTGTCTTATCTGATCCCTTAGGACTCTCCTGGGGATGGTGCATCCCAGCCAAGCCAAGCCAAGCCACGCCATGCTTCTTCATGCCTCCTGCCTCTCCATACACACACCACTCTACCTACCCCCTAAACATCAACTCCAAACATTCCCCTAGAGGTTACTGACCGTACTCCTCCAGAACCTAAACATTACATCACAACTACCTGCATTGTCTTGTGTTTAATGCAACAATTTGTGGACAAACTGTCCAATGACTGCAGTTGCATAGGTGTGTGTGTGTGCGTGACTACTTGGTGTCATAGGGTAGCCTTTGTGTATTTTCGTTTGCATGTACAGTACCAGTCAGAAGTTGGACACACCTACTCATTCAAGTTTTCTTTATTTGGACTATTTTCTACATTGTGGAATAATAGTGAGACATCACAACTATGAAATAACACATATGGAATCATGTAGTAACCAAAAAAGTGTTAAACAAATCAAAATATATTTTAGATTTTAGATTCCTCTAAGTAGACACCCTTTGCCTTCATGACAGCTTTGCACACTCTTGGCATTCTCTCAACTAGTGTGTGTATGTGTGTATATGTGTGTGTATGTGTGTGTGTGTGTGTGTGTGTGTGTGTGTGTGTGTGTGTGTATGTGTGTGTATGTGTGTGTATGTATACGTGTGTATGTGTGTGTATGCGTGTGTATGCGTGTGTATGTGTGTATGTACGTGTGTATACGTGTGTATGCGTGTATATGTGTGTATGTGTGTGTATGTGTGTGTATATGTGTGTATGTGTGTGTATGTGTGTGTGTGTGTGTGTGTGTGTGTGTGTGTGTGTATGTGTGTGTATGTGTGTGTGTGTGTGTGTGTGTGTATGTGTGTGTATGTGTGTATATGTGTGTAGATGTGTGTGTATGTGTATGTGTGTGTATGTGTGTATATATGTGTATATGTGTGTATATGTGTGTATGTGTGTGTATATGTGTGTATGTGTGTGTATATGTGTGTATGTGTGTGTATATGTGTGTATATGTGTGTAGATGTGTGTATTTGTGTGTAGATGTGTGTATTTGTGTGTAGATGTGTGTATTTGTGTGTAGATGTGTGTATGTGTGTAGATGTGTGTGTATGTGTGTATATGTGTGTATATGTAGTATATGTATATGTGTGTATATGTATATGTGTGTATATGTGTGTTATATGTGTGTATATGTGTGTATATGCAGTATGCTCTGACTCACTCCTAGTTAGATTCCATCAGCAGGAGGAAGGTATCCCGGTCCTTAATCGTCCGCTGACTCGTCCGTCAGACACAGATTCAATTGGCTGCTTTAATTAATATTAATATTTGTATCATTTTGGATATCAGGCGCTGGGGCGAGGGACAGGAGCCTATCACTGCAATTGGGAGGCCTGATTAACCGCAAGAGGAAGCTTTTAAGTTAGCAAGGTTAGTAAGTAAGCATTTCACTGTTAGTCTACGCCTATTGTTTATGAAGCATGTGACAAATAACATTTGATTTGATTGATTTGATTATGAGAGGCCCTACCGCTCTCTCCCTATCATCTCTCTCCACAGCATGGGCTCTCATGCTCTCCTCTGTGACCACTGTCTTCCTTTCTCTCTTGCTCTGATTCCACTCCGATCATCCGATCACCTTCTCTTTCTTTCTTTCTTTCCCCACCCCTGCTCACTTCACTCTTTTTTTGTTGTTCCAATGAAGTATGGTTTGTCTTAAAATTCCTAGAAGTCTTTGGGCTGTGCAACCTTCCTAAAACCGTTTGATTGAAATGTGTCATTGGACATTTCAACATCTTATATGGCAGCCAACTGATTCACTAAAAGTGGCAAGATGCCTAAATGACTTTTTCATTGCCTAGTTTAGACAGAGCGAGATGGGTAGTGAGGGAGGCTCAGTGTGTTGGACAGCTCCTATCCTGTCTGTCCATCCTGATGTGAATGGACATATATTGATCCCAACAGACTGAACTGCAGGTACATTCTCTCTCTCTCTCTCTCCCCCCCCCCCCTCTCTCTCTCTCTCTCTCTCTCTCCCTTCTCTCTCTCTCTCTCTCTCTCTCTCTCTCCCTCTCTCTCTCTCTCTCTCTCTCTCTCCCCCTCTCTCTCTCTCTCTCTCTCTCTCTCTCTCCCTCTCTCCCTCTCTCTCTCTCTCTCTCTCTCTCTCTCCCTCTCTCTCTCTCTCTCTCTCTCTCTCTCTCTCTGTCCCACTTCATTATAGGTTTACCATGAGATATCTATTCCTCCCTTTCCTGTCTCTCTCTCCACCCTACATCTCCCTTTCCCTCAATCTCCCTATCTCTAAATCTACTCCACTTTCCCTCCCCACCCCCGCCTTGTCCCTCCTCTCTCCTCTCCCCCTTCTCCCTGGGGTATTGTTTGTAACGGTACTCAGGGGTGTCTGTCAGTCTGGTTCAGGAGGGGACGATGTTTACATTTAAAAAAAAGATTCAAATGAACCAATGATACAAGAGTTTGGGGAAGATCTCTACTACCTACACACACACTACCTAAACGCCTTGTTTTATGTCTATATGTTTGGAATACTACTTTGCTTTCAGTGTGTCCGTGCGTGTGTGTGTCCGTGCGTGTGTGTGTCCGTGTGTCCGTGTCCGGGTGTTCTGTCTCTCCAATATGACCTCCAAAAGAGTGGGCACTACGGTCGCTGGGAGAGAGAATGGAGAGATTGATTTAGGGATAAAGCTAAAAGGAAAAAGGAGGGAGAGGAGATGAAACAGTGTTTTCTTTTATTGTCATGTGAATTACTGCCTGAGCCAGATCAAACAGCGTTATTGTTAGTGCTAAACTAAAATGTGTCATCCCTCTCTCCCGCCCTCTTCATCTCCCTCTTTCTCGGTATCCTCTGCTCTCTGATCTCAGTGGAACATCCTGCTCAGTCTCAGTCTCAGTCCGCAACCCCAACCAACATATCTCTATCTACCTCTCCAGTCTCTCTTTATCCTTAATTGTTCTTTAATGGCTAGGGTTAGGCTTATGGCTAGGGTCAGGCTTATGGCTAGGGTCAGGCTTATGGCTAGGGTCAGGCTTATGGCTAGGGTCAGGCTTAATGCTAGGGTTAGGCTTATGGCTAGGGTCAGGCTTATGGCTAGGGTCAGGCTTATGGCTAGGGTCAGGCTTATGGCTAGGGTCAGGCTTAATGCTAGGGTCAGGCTTATGGCTAGGGCCAGGCTTATGGCTAGGGTCAGGCTTAATGCTAGGGTCAGGCTTATGGCTAGGGCCAGGCTTATGGCTAGGGTCAGGCTTATGGCTAGGGTCAGGCTTATGGCTAGGGTCAGGCTTATGGCTAGGGTTAGGCTTATGGCTAGGGTTAGGCTTATGGCTAGGGTCAGGCTTAATGCTAGGGTCAGGCTTATGGCTAGGGTCAGGCTTAATGCTAGGGTCAGGCTTATGGCTAGGGTCAGGCTTATGGCTAGGGTTTTGCTGGGGTGTAGACACGAAGCTAAGTTTAGGGAGAATATGTGGAGAAAGGAAGATGAACTTTAACCTCAACGATAGAACAGCTTTGATACCACTCTAACACAGATAGAAAATAACCCCAAAACATTTTCAATATACAGAATAAAAAGGAATTATTCTTGAAAACAACTAAAAGTTTCATTTCTAAAGTTGGTCATAAAGAAAAAATATTTATTGAAAATCAATGCAAAGAAATGGTTGGTGGGTGTTGTAGTGGAGTGTGTTTTCCTACCTCCTCTGAGAAAAGCTGAAGATGTAAATCACATGAGTCCAGCCCTAAAACATTCAGCTTGGCTGTCTGAACCTCACCCTGACTCTGACCCTGGCCAACCAAGGATGTAATGGACGGCCAGAGAGGACTGAGGGAGGAAGGGAATGGGAGAGGAGGAGAGAAGAGACAACCATGTACATACCACTCTATAAATGACTGTACTGGAATTCATAATGATGTACAATTCACATGATTTATCAACTTCTTTGGCTTCACTGTTGCATGCTTTTGAAATGTATTTCATTTGTAGTGCAACAAGCTGAGAGTAAATTGTGCTCGTGGTGAAAAGGAAAACCCGGTGATGAAGTTAACCCCATTTTATTTCACTTTTTAAGACGACTTATAATTGTCAATGTGGTTGACAATTGCAGTTGAAGGGTTGGGAAAGGCAGGTTGGAGCATGACGAAATGGAAAGACACTAGACCAACAAATGTTTCCAATCCTTCAACTGAAATCAGTTCAAATGCTACATTACACTGTTGTATGTCCCCCAACCCTTCCTCTGTCTCCAGTCCCAGTGTTGTGGACTGTGGAGAGGTCTTAAGTGGTGGGACAACTGAGTCCTGTTCTACGGCCCATCCGCTTCCTAATACAGTTATGGGAAGAGGCTCATGGGTTTCCCGTCTTGGGTGAGCAGGCCGTGCTAAATGAGGTTTTACTGGCCTGGGGGAGCCGTGTGTAATGGACCTTATTAGCTGTTTGCATTAATAATATGAGGGGGAATCATGGAGGAGAAGGGTACACACTGTATCTATTGTTACCTACAATATGTCACCTTAAAAAGGGAGGGACACTGACACTGGTTAGCCGTTAGAATCACCAATCAATCAATTCAATTCAACAATTCAAATGGAATTGTATTTGTCACAAGCGCTGGATACAACAGGTGAAGACCTTACCGTAAAACTCTTACTTACAAGCCCTTAACCAACAATGCAGTTTTAAGAAAATAGAGTTAAGAAAATATTTACCAAATAAACTAAAGTAAAAAAATAAAATAATGTAAATAACACAATAAAATAACAATAATGAGGCTATATACACAGGGTACAGGTACCGAATCAATGTGTGGGGGTACAGGTTAGTTGAGGTCATTTGTACATGAAGGTAGGGGGGAAGTGACTATGCATAGATAATAAACAGCGAGTAGCAGCAGTGTAAAAACTGGACGGGCCAATAAAAGTAAGAACACTGGATGCAGCCTCTGGGTGCAGTTAGAAAAGGGCTCCATTCCCACTTCCCTACACATACAAACACACCCGTCCCTCCAATCCACCCTGTCCCAATGGGTCTCTGGGATGGGCAGTGGACCCATGGGGTATGAGCTAATACATGCACACTCACCAGGTCTTTTTCTGTGTGTCTGTGGGAGTGGAGCGCCATTCAGACCTCCACTCTGTCCATCACGCCTGTCAATCTCTTCCCATTTCTCATTGCTTTTTCCCAGACCTCAACCCACCTTTTAAGGCCGTGAAAATGTGGTAGGGCCAGTTGCCACGGAAACCATCCAGATGTTGGCCCCTGATTAGCTGGCGACGGCCAAATGAAATCAGAGGGGGTGATAAGATCGGGGGGGCATCAGGGAACGGAGAAGGCTGGCCGCAAGCTAGAGAGAGGGGGAGAGAGAGGGATGGAGAGAGAGAGGAAAGAAGAGAGAGAAATGAGACAGCGCAAGCACACACTCACTCACACACACGCACGGACACACACACACACACGTGCGCACGCACGCACGCACTCACACACACACACACACACACACACACACACACACACACACACACACACACACACACACACACACACACACACACACACTTCCTGATGTTATTAATTTAAAAGTTATATTTTTTCATCAAAAATGTCTATTTTCTCACACAGGCAATCTTTCTTTACCCTCGCGGTAATGACATCACAGTAATGACATGACAGCCACTCAAAATGTAAAAATGGAACACGTCTTTCACCCATTGAAAACCACACAATCCATTATTTTTCTTTTCTAAGTGAGGATGTGTCTATTTATGGGGGTTGACCATAGCGCAGCTTTCTAAGGGATCCCCAGGGAGAGGCAAAAACACACTAGGAACTACATATATCGTATATAAAGCATAGCATTACCATAGAGACTCTTACATGAAATGACCTACAGCATGCGGCTTAGCATTATAAACAAAGTTCCCCTATAGGTGTTATAAGGCCTGGGAACGGCTGGGAAACAATACCCTGTCCAGTACTTCCCTATAGCTTCTAAAACAAGCCCAAACAATAGGCTCTTACTCCCCTACCTGCCCCACATGTATCTAATCATGTAGGAGGTTATTGACTGAGCTATTTCCTGTCAGTCTCCACAACAAAATTCAATTAAAACATCCCCTTTATACAAAGTGACCCCCAACTCGTTCCAACTGATAAGGGTGCTAACTAGGTAAAGACTGGAGCATCTCCCGGGCCACTCAGTGAGTGAGGTACTAAGAGAGACACTGTGAGCCCAGCCCGGCTCTCTCCATTTTCCAATAAACTCCAGCAATCAGATCAGTCCTGCTTTAAATGGGGGACTTGATGGCAGCAGCCTGAATTAGCCGCTGGTGTTCTACCAATCCCATTAGTCAGAGACAGTGACAGTTTCCAGCCAAATAGGCAGGTACCACACACAAAGGCAAACACATGGTACAAACGCATACACACCCCTGACAGGACCTCTTGTGGCCGTTTGTGGTGCTAATTGGATATTGCAAAGCATACATGTATGTCGTTATTGTTGAGCAGTCAGGCACTTGATGTTTCAAAGTAGATTGCCAGTCATTGGATCGTATTAGCAGCTCTTACATGAGCAGAGGGCAGAGCTGGATGTGTGTAGGCAAGTGTTCATTTGAGTTTGTACTGCTACGATATGAGTGTACAAAAACTGGTCTGATTTGATCTCTTTCATGTCCTAATGATTAGCTGGACCAAAGTAATTTCCATTGATTGGATGTATGTAAATAATAAGTAATTCCAAATAAGCAACCACAATGACAACTAGCTGCTAAGCTATGAACAGTGTGATCAAAATAGTTGTCATACCTCAGACAGACACTCAAAAGCCACTAAGATCTATATCCTCGCCTCACCTCAACTCTTCCCTTGAGTCATTGTTACATAAAACTTACCTGTTTAATTAAAGGTCAGTGATAAGTGATAACATTGTGTAGGATTTGTGGGCCGGTGACAGATAGAGTTTCAGTGTGTTCTGTTCTTTATCAGATACCAGATAGGAAGAGTGGGGTGGCTGTGGTTTACAGGCACAGAAGGGTTACTAAAGTGAAATGAAAGCCCAGCACAGGACAGGGAGATGGATGGACAGAGGGATGAGGAGAGGGACGGGCAGAGGGACGGGCAGAGGGCTGGACAGAGGGACGGGCAGAGGGATGGGCAGAGGGATGGGCAGAGGGATGGGCAGAGGGATGGGCAGAGGGACGGGCAGAGGGACGGGGAGAGGGACGGGCAGAGGGATGGGCAGAGGGACGGGCAGAGGGCTGGACAGAGGGATGGGCAGAGGGATGGGCAGAGGGACGAGCAGAGGGACGGGCAGAGGGACGGGCAGAGGGCTGGACAGAGGGACGGGCAGAGGGATGGGCAGAGGGACGGGCAGAGGGACGGGGAGAGGGACGGGGAGAAGGACGGGTAGAGGGACAGGGAGAGGGACGGGCAGAGGGACGGGCAGAGGGACGGGGAGTGGGACGGGGAGAGAGAGAGGGACCGGCAGAGGGACGGGGAGAGGGTCGGGCAGAGGGACCGGGAGAGGGCTGGGAAGAGGGACGAGGAGAGGGACGGGCAGAGGGACGGGGAGAGGGACGAGCAGAGGGACAGGGACAGGGACAGGGACAGGGACAGGGACAGGGACAGGGACAGGGACAGGGACAGGGACAGGGACAGGGACAGGGACAGGGACAGGGGGAGGGGGAGGGGGAGGGAGAGGGACAGGGAGAGGGACAGGGAGAGGGACTGGGAGAGCGACAGGGACAGGGAGAGGGACAGGGACAGGGAGAGGGACTGGGAGAGCGACAGGGACAGGAGAGGGACAGGGACAGGGAGAGGGGGAGTGTGACTCGACGAGAGCAGTGCAGTTTCTCAGGTTACCAGAGTGGGTCACTGAGGCCAGCCCAGCCTCACAGAGAGATGTAGAGAGAGGAATAGAAAAGGTATGTCAGCAGTGCAACGCTCAAACCTCACAGAGAGATGCATTGAGATAGAGATGGATGGGCCAGGTCAGTGTTGCATTTGAAGAGCGACCTGAAACCATCCATCTGGAGGCAGCTTAGTTGGGGATTCTGAACCAAGGCTTTGTGATGGTTCTTTTCTCAGAACTCTTTATTGGAAAATTATTTTCAAGGCGTGCTCCAAAATGTTTTTGAGGGAAGTGGAAATAAAGACCACCATGTGTTTTCTGTTCCAAATCCAATTCCCTGTTACTTACCATACTGTGCAGTACTGTGGTAACATCTCATTATCCTCCATACTGTGCAGTACTGTGGTAGTGTCTCATTATCTACCATACTGTGCAGTACTGTGGTAGTGTCTCATTATCCTCCATACTGTGCAGTACTGTGGTAACATCTCATTATCCTCCATACTGTGCAGTACTGTGGTAACATCTCATTATCTACCATACTGTGCAGTACTGTGGTAACATCTCATTATCTACCATACTGTGCAGTACTGTGGTAACATCTCATTATCTACCATACTGTGCAGTACTGTGGTAACATCTCATTATCTACCATAATGTGCAGTACTGTGGTAACATCTCATTATCTACCATACTGTGCAGTACTGTGGTAACATCTCATTATCTACCATACTGTGCAGTACTGTGGTAACATCTCATTATCTACCATACTGTGCAGTACTGTGGTAACATCTCATTATCTACCATACTGTGCAGTACTGTGGTAGTGTCTCATTATCTACCATACTGTGCAGTACTGTGGTAACATCTCATTATCTACCATACTGTGCAGTACTGTGGTAACATCTCATTATCTACCATACTGTGCAGTACTGTGGTAACATCTCATTATCTACCATACTGTGCAGTACTGTGGTAGCGTCTCATTATCTACCATACTGTGCAGTACTGTGGTAACATCTCATTATCTACCATAATGTGCAGTACTGTGGTAACATCTCATTATCTACCATACTGTGCAGTACTGTGGTAACTTCTCATTATCTACCATACTGTGCAGTACTGTGGTAACATCTCATTATCTACCATACTGTGCAGTACTGTGGTAGCGTCTCATTATCTACCATACTGTGCAGTACTGTGGTAGCGTCTCATTATCTACCATACTGTGCAGTACTCTGGTAGCGTCTCATTCTCTGCCTTACTGTGCAGTACTGTGGTAGCATCTCATTCTCTGCCTTACTGTGCAGTACTGTGGTAGTACTGTGGTACCTGACGTCTTCTGATCCTGCTTCTGATGGGCCCTGGATCAGGATCAGCCAGTTCATGTAGGCCAGATAAAGCCCTCTCCTTCCATTACTGTAATGGAAGCATTTTCATCTTTTGATCTTTTTACTCCTGCGTTCGTTAGTTTGCATGTTTCAGAGATACAGCTTTATTTAGTGAGTTTATTAATCTGAACAGGGGGGATTCTGGATGCTAAAATCTGAGCCAGATTAGCACTGACCCCCTGGATCTCCTTCTCCCTCTCATCTCCCTTACATTACTCACAAACACACACGCACAGGCGCACACACACAAACACACACGCTCGCACACACACACACACACACACGCTCGCACACACACACACACACACACACACACACACACACACACACACACACACACACACACACACACACACACACACACACACACACACACACACACACACACAGGCTGAATCAGGCTGAATACACTCTGAATAAACTCTGTAAACACAAACACTTGTTCATCACTTCCCCTCACTGCGCCTGTGTAACTACTACTCTTCAGTTCTTAGCCTTTGGTTTGTCATCTCCCTGTCTCTTCTCCTTGCTTCACTCGCTCCCCAGATGTGTTGGATGTGGACGTGTACTTTGTCCAGATCAGCCGTGAGATGAGATGAGAGGAAGTGGGAGATATTGTTCTTCCTGTGGCGCTAAGCCCTGGGCGATTACCCTGTCAGGGGGAAGAACTCAGCCACGCAGCCGACTGCCACAACCCAACTCTAAATCCCAACTGATCGTAAAAGAGGAAGATTTTACACTTTATATTCCTCCCATCTCTTAATTCAGCCGATGCGGAGAGGATCTTCGCCTCGTCCTCATCTTATCCACAGCAGCTATCCCACTCAGCTAGTGGCATCAACCCCTAAGCTTGTGCTGTAGGGATAAGACTCAACGCCTTGTCAGGCCAGATCAACGTGATTTTACAATACAGCCAAAGAGAGGGGCCAGTGTAGGCGCTGCAGCTACCACACACAGATACCCAGTCACCACAACACTGTGGGAACCCAGTTCCACTTCATCTCGCCAAAGCATAAACATGCAGAAATATCATCTGAAGTAAAAAATGATCAAAAACTAAAAACAATCTTATACACAAGCCTAACGACCGCATCTCCAGAATCTGCAAAGCCAGAATGTAGCTAGCTACCACATACAGTCCCTGTCCTATCTTTCCTTCTATCTGTCAGTCTGTCTAGAAGGCTCATCTCTACAGGCCTCATTTAAATTGATCCATCAGTCGATCTTATCTGCCTTCACAGAAACACATTGTAACACGTGTGCAAATTCCTCATGAAGTCAGAAAGGTCACTAAGAGGAGGTATATAGAGTGGTGTCCTCTTCAGTTGGGGACTTCTGAAGAGAACAAAACTGCATGACTAGCGTAGGCTGTGTGTGTGTGTGTGTGTGTAGGCTGTGTGTGTATAAGAGAAAGAGAACTTGACAGTTACTGTATTTTCCCCAAATATCGGGGGACAGAGACGGACAGAAAGAAGAGGTAGAAGGAGGTACAGGGAGGATGGAGTCCTAGAAAGAGAGAGGATGAGGGAGAGAGGGGTAGAAGGACACTCGACGTCCCTATACATACCACTGCCACTCCCTGCTCTCTTCTCTGTCTGCAAGACAGGACTTTCCAACTTCTTTCCTGTTGTGGTTTGATAATAATATACGGCCATGCTAGTATATCACTACCTCCCTCCCCTCTGCTTCAGTTTTACGACTGACAGCTTAAAAATAAAGTACTCTCTAAATCTCCAGCAGAAATAAAGCTGCTATATCCAATGTTCCTTCATGTTGCTGTTTCTTTTCTCCCCCTGTCACAAATCAGTGCCTTCTACTGGATATCTTTGAATGCGTTTCACTGACTTATTTAAACAATTTTAATGAACTTATTCTGAAGGGTGTCGGTTCTCTGTCCAGCATTATGACTAAGGTGACACAGGTCTTCTCTCTACTGACCACACTTTCTTACTGATAAAGTACTTACACACACACTGCCCACACACACTGCCCACACACACTGCCCACACACACTGCCCACACACACTGCCCACACACACTACCCACACACACTGCCCACACACACTGCCCACACACACTGCCCACACACACTGCCCACACACACTGCCCACACACTGCCCACACACACCGCCCACACACACTGCTCTGTACTTGACCACATTCCAGCAAAGGGCGATCGTGAATCTCCCCCTGGAATCCGAGCTCTGAGCTGGTGAGGAGGCCTGTGGCCGGACTCCCCCTATCCACCATAAAGTGAGCCCTGGGTGGTCAGGAGGGACCTGCGTGGCCCCTGACCTCCATCCATCAGCCAGAGGGGAGTATTAAGTGCTCAGTCCTGCCTGCCAGCACCTTAAATCAGCCTGCTAGGACACAGCAGCACCATCATACAGTAAACATGCCCCGCTTGCCCCAGCTAATTCACCCAAGGCCCGCAGGTGCCACAACAAACCACAAAACCAATCATACCACAGAACCACCGTCAGGCATGAAATCCTTCAATCACTCTCATCAAATACTGAGCAGTGATGTACTGAAGGGACTTTTATGTAACTTACAGAATCATTGGGTCCTGTCGTATCAAACACCTTTTAAACAGGCCTGTTTATCTAATACTTTTGACATTTAAACAGCGATGTGCCTCTATTCTACCTCAGCACAGTTAAATACTTGAACTCAAAGCCAAACCATGCACAGAGAGAGCAGCCCGTCAATCATTTGGTCAGACAAACAGAGAGAGACCAGCGTTGGGTCAGAGAGCAAAGCCTGAGAGTCACAGAGGCACCTATCCCTTCCCACACAGACACGCACACAAAAAACACAGACATACACACATGTAGACTGTGTGCCGCAAGCCAGTCCAGTGGGCGTATGCACAGTACTGCAGCATAGCTTTTTGAACATCTGATATACATACGCTCGTGCACATACACACACACATTTACACTGTTCCACAGTTTACAGCCTGACAGTCTCTGTTTCTCACAGGGGTTGGACTGTGGGAACCATGCTGTCACTTCCTGTGCCTGCGAGACTCATCCAATCCCAATCAGATAAGAGTCAACCCTCCGCCAATCAGAGCTGGGTCTCAGATTCACATGAGAGGGCACCAACCGCAACAAAGGCATAACTTGCCAGGGAAAATGTCTTGATCTCAATTGTATCCTCCCCAACTCCACCCTCCCTCCCCACCAAAATTGTTGTTTGGAGACAAGGTTTCTTTTTGTCTTTGCCCATAATTACTATCTCTTTCATCTGCCCCCCTGTTCCCCTTGACCCCTGCTCTGGGGTCAGTGCCCAGGATATCCCACTCTACCCTGCTCCATAATGTGCCTTTTAGGGCGGATGAAAAGGGGCATTCACGCCATGGCAGACAGGAGCAGGAGAGGAGAGCAATCACTCCATCACGGCTTGCCCCCTTCTGCCCAGCCCAGCCTAAACACCCAAACACCAACCCGCACTCCCAACATCAAAGCCAGGCCAGACCACAGCCCAGCATCCCAGCACAGAGCAGGCCTCTGTCAGAACCCGGGGGAGCTCACCGGCCTGCTGGACAATACAGTCTGAGAGGCATGTACACATCTCCAGCTATAGGGTGTTGTTCCCATTTTGTACCATACCATGCTTGATACTCGTCACTGGGAGTCGACCCACACAAAGCACACATTATCAGAGCCATCCGACAGGGTGTGAGTGGGGTTGGAAAGATAGCTAAGCTCCAATACGATGACTTAATAGAGAGTTGTGTGGATTTTGTGGAACTTCCCAGTACTTAGATAATAGCAGCCAAGTTCTTCTAGCAATGATCAGAATTAGACCACAACAAATATAAAAAGCTGGAGCTGTATTTTTAGCATTCCTTAAAAGAGGCAAAGAATGATTGGAATTCTGCCAGAATCGTTCACAACCCACACAACAATGGCCGACACAATGCACACATACATTTCTTAATAATGGGTCGGTAAAAAGCTATGTTTGATCACACACACAAACAAGCATCAAATCACAGCTTGTATGAGGCAGGGCGACATTGGCACCAATATGACCAATGGCACCACTGACCACACAGCTGCCCTGGTCTGGTCTGGTGTGTTGTGGTCTGGTCTGGTCTGGTGTGGTCTGGTGTGGTCTGGTTCGGTGTGTTGTGGTCTGGTCTGGTCTGGTGTGTTGTGGTCTGGTGTGGTGTGGTCTGGTCTGGTCTGGTGTGGTCTGGTCTGGTATGCCTGGAGTTTCCACAGCCTGTAGAGTTCCACTCTCTGATCAATAGGTGGATTAATTGCTGAGAGGGTGGGGGGTGGTAGGGCTTGTCAGAGCCCCAGGCAGGGGAGGGTTTTTGGGAAGGGGGGAGTTTGAGGGTAAAGGAGGGGGGTAAGGATGGTGCTGACAGGCAGGGAAAGCTGGGGGGATTTAAATGATGAGCAGAGCAGAGCAGAGTGGAGCGGGCCCCCGCTCCGGGTCACCTGGCAGCGTGCGGCATGGCGAGCCGTCAGATTAGGATCTGAGAGGGGGAGATAACGAGTTTATTGCCCCCTGGACAGGGCTGCTGGAGCCAGGGAGGAGGGCCAGCCCAGGGAGAGTGGGTGGGAGCGTTTGTGTTTGTTTTAACCTGGAGAGATACTGTACTGCCTGGCCCTTTGAAAGGAAACGCCAGGGCTGTAAAAGGCAGCATGGTTGGAATACCATCCTCCACTCCACCAGGCAGTACAGCAGCTCAGCCCTCACAGAACTGGTTGGCGGCTTGAGACCTGGCTCAGAGAACACACACCCAGACCCACAGTGTGAGACCTCCAGCACGTGCCAGACAGACAGAGACAGGACAGTAACATTGAGTCAAAAACGGACAGACAGCCTGTGACCATTGGCACTTTATTGTCCTCGCACTCACAAAGAAACACAACAGTGGACATACAGTACATATGTCCATAGACACAGTACATAGCCTACACACATATATTATCACACCATCATTTAGGCAAGCAAACAAAGAATATATGTAGTTTAAAGACATTGCAGTCTGTGCACGTTTTCAGGGTCTGCCTGCGTTAACTATGCATGTCTAGCCAAGGCACAGAGAGAAGATAAGGGGATCGGATATGAAAAATATCAACAATAGGACTGTATGAAAATGGGTATTACAGGCTGTCGGAGGAGCTGATGTAGAAACCCATTAGACACAACCAGAGAGAGATCATATTGAGAGGAAATGAGGCAATACAAATATATGGTTTCAACCAAGGTTATTATAGTAAACGAAAACTGAAACTAAAATAAAAACCAAAATTGGAAAAACTTTGAATAACTACAACTATACTGAAACTATTATCTTCAACTGCAAAACAAACTAAAAGAAAAGAAAATTCCCACTAAATTATTTTTGGTTTTAGTTTGAGGTAAATGCTGCCAGTAGATGGCGATGTTTCAAATAGTTCTAGCTTGTGCATCACCATCATCAGCTATCACAAGCTAACAGGGAAGAAATCTGAGGGCGAATGCAGAGCGGGACTGGGCCAAGCTAGAACAGCTTGTGAAGTTGTTGGAGCCATTCGCAATCCACACCGACCAACTTCAAAATGACAGCCAGCCGCTGTCTGATGTGGTGCCGTGCCTTCTCAACCTTGAGGCACACTTACAGTCAACAGCTTTTGCAAAACAGTTGGCCAGGTCCTCTTGTCACTGAGTGAGCACTTTGCATGCATACTGAATCCTCTGGCAGCCAACTTCGATCCAACCCCTGCAGCAGCTTGCCTGATGCATCCAAGTGGGTCTCTGGCACTTCGCTCAACAGAGATGGAGCCACTGATGAGGGAAGCAGAATCTTTTGTACTTCAGCAAATCAGAGGCTATTAGCCGTGGAGCTGTAAGACCCCAGGAAGATGCCAGCGCATTGAATCCAGCAAGCATCTCGACCACAGTGCTTCAGAAATATAGCTTCCTCGCATTGAAGATTGCATCTGAGGTCACTGTTCAGCCAGAGGGTCAACCTGGCAGGGCAATAAGTGCTGTGTGTGAAGCTGTAGAAATACCTGGAAGAGGTAAAGGGGAGCATGTTTACAGAACCACCTCTCTAGTTCTGCCAGGCAAGGATGGCTGTTTATCCAAAGCTGTTCCTTGTGGAACTGGATCTGGTTTCTGCCCCGGCATCCCAAGCCTTTGTAGAGTGAATATTGTCTGTCTGTGGACAACTGACATCAGGCTTGAGAAACTGAAAGATCACCACTCTGGAACGCAGAGTCTTATTGAAGATAATAGATAATCCAGAAAATCTTGTTTGGTTGAACAGAAACACACACACACGCACGCACGCACACACACACACACACACACACACACACACACACACACACACACACACACACACACACACACACACACACACACACACACACACACACACACACACGCACGCACGCACGCACGCACGCACACACGCACACACACACGCACGCACACACGCACGCACGCACGCACGCACACACACACACACACACACACACACACACACACACACACACACACACACACACACACACACACACACACACACACACACACACACACACACACACACACACGCACACACACACGCACACACACACACACACACACACACGCACGCACACACACACGCACACACACACGCATACACACACACACACGCACGCACACACACACGCACACACACACGCATAGCTGGCTGGCTGGCTGTAAATGGATGGATTTGTGAAAAAGTGTTGTACTTATGTTTGTGCTGTTGTTGCAACTGTTTTCATTAACCCTATTTGTAGGGGTTAGTCAGTGTGTTTAATATGACATGAACATAACATTCATCATTCATTGTTTTTTCCAATCTCTTTCTGTCAGGTAAAGGTACTCAATTATTCTACCATCTACCACTAAAGTTAAAAAGGTATTCGATTGGTGTTAACGTGGGCAAGAGAGTTTCCTTGCACCAGTGTAGGAGTTTATTCCTTCAATCCAAGTCACATTAGGATAGAATTAGAATTGAAACCTAACCAAACCTATGTCCAGGCCATGGAGTTGGACAGAGTCCTCTAGTAGCCAAAAGACTGTGTTAGAATGGGCAGTGCCATTGAGGACACCCCCCCCCCCCCCCCCCCCCCGATGGCCCGGTTGGCATGACCTGACAACCCCGTAGGAGTTGTGACAGCTGGTTCATCAGGAAGGATCAGCCATTGAATTTTATTTGTGAAGAAGAAAATGAACTACTTCAAGATGGAAGTAGTCTCAATGGCGTTGCCCATGGTCTCACAGACGCCATCATGACACAGATACAGAGATGTTATGTCTATCCAAGTCTATGGCCCATCACTTTATGTATTACTGCCCCTCAGTGGCAAGAGGTGACATCCCAAAAAAGCAAACTATAGGCCTACAACACATTAAATGGCTCGTAGGCAACTTTCTGTCCCTAACACTAAAACTAAAACTAACCCTAACACTAACCCTAACACTAACACTAAAACTAACACTTAAACTAAAACTAAATAATATAAAATATAAATATAAATGTTTATCAAACTGAAACTCAATAAAAATGTGTAAATCAAGTCTGAAAACTAACTCAAACTAAACTGAATTTTTAAGAAAAATCTAAAAACGAATAAATAAAAACGAATATTAAATAACAAAACTATAATAATGTTGGTCTCAACAATTTAAAACAGTTCACATTTCTAACCCAACAAAATTATTATTTAACTATAAAGTGTAAATGAAAGAAACATACACACAGACTCAAACTGTCAAGACACACGCACACAGACACACACTCAAAGGAATTGTGAGGCCCTGTGGAGCGGCACGTGAGCGACCCTCTGTCAGCTGTGTTTGCGCTGAGGCAGGCGAGGGGCTCCCTGCGCCTCCAAAAGAATTGAGAGCGAGAGCAGAGAGAGAGAGGCGGGAGGGGAGAGAGAAGAGGTGCTCGGCAGAAAGGCCAAGGCCTGGAGAGAAGAGAAAAGAGTGGCCACAAAGCCGTCCTCCAGAGAGAAAGGGAGGGGGCTGCTGGAACAATGCCCCCTCAGCTGCAGGTGCAGGGGCTCAGGCCGTGTGTGTGTCCTTTCTTTTTTCTATTAATTGAGCTGATCTGTTGTCTTTTCCCCACTGCAAGTTTAACTCTCAGCTGATTAACATGTGGCCTTTCGCTGCTACTGAGTGTGTGTGTGTGTGTGTGTGTGTGTGTGTGTGTGTGTGTGTGTGTGTGTGTGTGTGTGTGTGTGTGTGTGTGTGTGTGTGTGTGTGTGTGTGTAATAGAGCGAGTACGTGTGCATGTGCTGGAGCTCCCTGTGTCTATTCAGAGAGTAATGACATGACAACGGGGATGTGTTAGCACAAGCAAACAGCAACTGTTAACTTGATTTGCACTTGTATGGAGGACGGATGTCTAACACCTATTTGAATAAATGCATTATGGGAAACATGACCTAGAATTGACAGTGGATACACACATGTCAGAGAACCACCAGACGTCATATCTTACTTTAGGAACTACATATAAAAAATAATAATAATCTGTAATAAAAGATAATAAATTATATTTATCTATTCAAACTGGATGATCAGACTTGCAAATCTAAAGAAAGAAAGAAAAAACACCATGACTGCATAATGACATAATAACAGTGTGATAGAACAGTTTTCATATCTGCTGGCTAGCAACATCAATGGCAGCCTTCTCGTGGTGAGAGTCCAATATTCACCCTCATAGGACCACTGCAGGCTTGCTGGCCCTGTTTGTACAAGTGGTTTCAATCCCAGACATGAGGCATCACACAGGAGGATGGCTCCTTCTCCTGCAGCCTGAGGGCTCAATACTTGACTACCACAAAACCGCATGGGCATCTTATTAATGTATCGTAGAATGTCTTTATGCATATAAGCCGTACACACACACACACACACACACACACACGCACGCACGCACACACACACACACACACACACACACACACACCACACACACACACACACACACACACACACACACACACACACACACACACACACACACACACACACACACACACACACACACCTCAAAGTGAAGGCCCGAGGGCCAGCGGCAGGGTGCACAGACAGACATAGAGAAGGAGAAACACGTGTAGCACCTTAAAGAAGACACATCAGAGAGAAGTGTCCCCTGTCCTTCCCCCTGTCCCTCCCCCATTCCGCACCTCTGCCCATCCCTTTCATGAGAGATTATTAGGAGAGAGCGAGAGGCAGGGGGTGAAGATGAGGAGCTGTGATTGAACAGAGAGCAACACTTTGTTTTCCCTCTCTCTGCAGATATTACTGCTTAATTAAAAAGGGCAGAATGTGCAAAGTATTATTCCAGCTGAGATTGTTATCATTGCCTATGTAATAAATCTTGAAGTATTACAGCTAAATTCAAGCAAATTTCCCTCCTATTAGTTTCCTTTAATTCCCTTTTGTCTGTGTCTGTTTTCTGCTGTCTGTGAAATCTTTTCGGGTCTGCTCTGAGTGCGTGTGTGTGTGTGTGTGTGTGTGTGTGTGTGTGTGTGTGTGTGTGTGTGTGCGTGCATGCGTGCGTACGTGTGTGTGTGTATGTGTGTGTGTGTGTGTGAGTGTGTCTGCCTTGCATAGTAAGTAGTTGAACATTTTGTTCACCACTGAGAATAAAACTGTAACTGTATCCTCTTCAAGAATCTCCATCAGGAAATGTTCCCTGTGGCTCCCCATATCTGTGAAACCATTTTGAACATGCTAAAAATATTAGTGTGCATGCTGTATTCATTTTTAAATGCTGTTTGTCTTTCTGTGGATGACTGTTTCCCCCACTCTCTTCTCTGACAGTATTAAAACCCAATCATTATATTGAATACATGTGCTCTATATGTTTTTCCATGATGAATCATGTCTGCTCCTAATGCTGCAGATTCAGAGATGGTGATGGTGGGTGTTGGGTTTCTTTTAAAATAACAATTCTAGCCTACCCCCTTCTTGGTAGAGAACAATATCAGAATTGTACAGAAACCATAAAACATCACAACAATTTGCTTTCATGCTTTAAAAAACCCACATAAAGCCCAAGCACAGTGTTCATCTTTGTCAACAACGACCAAAAATACAAGACATCGTTTATAGGATACGTGAAACGTCCAATGGCTGTGCTACTTTTAACTGAAAACTACAGGCCTCCAAAGTATCCTATACAAAATGTATCGTGATTGGTCGAGCAGTCTGAATTTGTCTACCGCTTGTATTATTTCCAATAGAGTGTCTTTGGAATCAGATCCAATCATCTGGTAAATGAGTTTAATCCTGGAGCAAATCTGTCTCTCTCATGGGACATTTTCAGAGGTGTCAATCTGAGATAAGGCTCAGTGACAACAAAGCGGACCAAACCTCGGGGGATACAGCCAGCCTTTTACAGGCAAGAAAGGAGCACTTGAAAGATACAGTAGAGTTATATAAAAGCAGAAAGGCTTCTTCTCTTTCCATTAAACCGCAGGGAAAGGGGAATGAAAGATGTCGTGTTCAGCTCGACACTAAGCAGACGGTGGTCTGAAAATAAATGTTTTCGTCCCCAGAACAGGAGAGGAGGGTACATAATGAAAGTAGCCGTTGTCTCTATACAATTAATAAATCTACCATTCAGTGCAAGCAGTCTCTATGCAAACACACGTATGCATGTACGCACACACACACACACACACACACACACACACACACACACACACACACACACACACACACACACACACACACACACACACACACACACACACACACACACACACACACACACATTTCCCAATGGCATGTCTGTTCTTTGCAGATCCCTACTGCCGTCTAATGGCCATGCCAGTAATTGCAGCTGGGGGAGTGAAGCAGTAAGAAGAGGCAGATTCTGTGTTGGAGAAACAACTCTGTGATGTTTACAAACATTACAAACCGTAACATTTCCAATAACTAATAATCACACTGATACAAAACTGTGCATCGATATTGATTTCCCATAATGATATTGATATTGATTTCCCATAATGGAAATACTGGACTCCGTAAGCTGTTGATATTTTCTATAAATACATATATCACATATGGGGAGGGGGGGGGGTATAAGGTATAATATCCATTTCAATTAATATAATCAGGTTATATAAATATTTACCCGTGGGCTGCCACTCAAAACAAAAACAATAGTAAGGAATACAGACATAGGTGAAGAGATAATACATTCCCTGCCCTGCCCAGACAACATGTCTGACTGACCGTATGTATGCGCTGTCCACATTAAGCACATGCATGTATGAATGTCCACTCACACAAACACAAACACATGCACACAATTACGTGATAAGCGTCTCGCAAACCGTTTCAGGGGAACGGAAGAAGGAAAGACAAGGACCAAGTTGAAGAGAACTTGAGGAGGGGAAAGGGGGAAAGGGTCATTTAATGTGTGTAATTTGAACATTAAAAAGAGCAGGGGAGGAAACGAAAAAGGGAAAAAGGAGAAAAGGAAACTTTTAAATTCTCTTGGAGGAAAACGAGATCACAGACTGCAATTATATCATTCTTGTCAAGTGATGGTGGTGATAGCCTGAGAAGAATGTACACACACACACACACACACACACACACACACACACACACACACACACACACACACACACACACACACACACACACACACACACACACACACACACACACACACACACACACACACACACACACACACACACCAGGGTCCCGGCAGGAGAAAGGCCTCCTTGACTATGTTTAAATGTTGGAAGGTTCTGGAGGTCACCCAGGGGTCAGGTACAGGAAGGGGCTGTGTGTGTATGTTGTAGGCTTTAAGCTCTGGGCCCCTGATAAAAGCACTCCTTTCTTATTTCCTCCTTTGGTTTTCAGTTTTTGTCCATTTGCTCCTTCGCTTTTTAGTTATGATGAAAGTAAAATAGCCAAGCATACTTTTGAGTGTTCTCCGATGCCACGGACAGATTTGGATTGGGAGTGGGACTGTGTATGTGCGTGTCTGAGAAAGAGTAGATCTTGATATGAATGCTTCCCATGCATCGCCACACAACACAATGAATACAAGCACATATAATGAATTCTACAAGAGTATGCTATTTCCAGATGAATGCATGCTGCACATGCGCATTCCACGTCTGAGTTTACAAAAAACATGTACACACAAAGTGAGTCAAAGACAAAGCTTCCACTCTGAGCACTCGATCAAGTCCTCCGCCATTTCACACACACAGTGGTGGTGGAGGTGCTGGTGGGGCCAGGGGGGTCTGGGGTGCATTCCCAGGGAGCTCCACTGGTCTCATGGAGGTTCTTTGTCTGCAGAAGCAGGGGCAGACTGCAGCAGACTCCATGAGAGATGCCTATCAGCACCCAGCTACGCTATGGCCTGGAGGAGAGGGAGAGAGAGAGAGAGAGAGAGAGAGAGAATTGGGGGAGGAAGCGAAAGAAGGTTCACAATGTGAAACCAAATTCACTGACCGCTAGTGGCAACAAAAAACATAATATCCCAAACTAGAAACTACAATATATGAAAACCAAACCACTCACTGTACTGTACATAATCAACTCTGTAGTACACTCACAGAATTACTATAATCTTATGGTCAAATACTTGAGATGAATGATTCAAATTACATAAATTGTGCATTGATGTTAACAGCAAAATGCTGTGTGTGAATCTCAAATATGTAAACAGCACTAAGTGAGTAAGACAAGTGTAGAGGCACTCTGAGTGATACAGTTTGACATGTAGTGTGTACCATGTCTCTGATTGTAGTAGTATGAATGGGGTCATGTATGTATATATATATGTGGAGACAGGCGGAGTGATCTGTGCTGAGCTGCTGAGTGATCAGGTCAGCGGAGGTCATATTGGAGGTCAACAGGGGTCGTGCCTTCTCCAGGTGTGACCACTGTTCTCACAGCTCCTTGACAGAAAGAGGACATCTCTCTTTATATACAGTATGCACACAACCCCCACTGCTACTGCTGTCATGTGGCTCAGTTGGTAGAGTATGGCGCTTGCAATACCAGGATCGTGGGTTTGCTTTCCACCAGGGCCACCCATACGAAACGTATCTATTCATGACTGTAAGTCGCTTTGGATAAAAGTGTCTGCTAAATGGTATTTATATTATTTTTCTCATTGGTCTCAGAGATGTAACATAGCCTAGTAGACGAAAATCCGGGACACTCAAATTAGTATGATATGCTACGTTTGGTATGGTTACATAAGATGGAAGGTTATTTTAGCATGTTAGCTAACCCTTTCCCTAACCCTAACTCCCAATCCTAACCTTAACCCTACCCTTAACCCCTAACCCCTAGCCTAGCTAACATGATCACCTAGCTAACATTAACGTTAGCCACCTAGACACCTAACTACCGGTAGCCACAACAAATTGGATTCGTAAATATATCAAACATATATCATCTTGCAAATTTGTAACACGCTGTATTATACGAATTGCAATTCGTAATATATCATACAAAATGTTTTACAGACAGCCACAAATTAATACATACCATACCAAACGTAACATATCATATTAATTTGAGTGTCCTGGATTTTTGTTTACTATGTTACGTCTACCCCTGAGTCCAGGTTGCTCTGTTATTTTTATTCATTACATTTTTTATTTAACCTTTATTTAACTAGGCAAGTCAGTTAAGAACTAATTCTTATTTATAATGACGGCCTACCCCGGCCAAACCCTAACACGGACGACGCTGGGCCAATTGTGCGCCACCCTATGGGACTCCCAATCACAGCCGTTTGTGATACAGCCTGAAATCGAACCATGGTCTGTAGTGACGCCTCTAGAACTGAGATGCAGTGCCTTATACAGCTGCGCCACTCGGGAGCACTATATCCTCTTGTATTATCTACCCATCTCTTATTTTCATTTACATGACATTATAATCATGTCGTTGTCACTGAATAATTATTTAGTAATAACTAAACTACTTAGCAATCTACTTATTTATAAGTAATGACTTATTACTGAATGAAAACTGCTGAACAATGGTAACACCATGACAAGTAACACAAGTCTGGTTCCCCAACCCACTCTCCTTCTTTAATTCCTTCTCTTTCTCCTCCCCTCTGGCTGGTGGCAAGGTGGCATGGCCGTTCCGTAGCGGAGTCGTAGACAGGTCTGATGTGGCCTGTCTCCGACATGGCGTCTTCCTGGTTAGAGCGTGAGGGTCGTGGGGGGGGGGGGGTCGCACAGTGACCTAGAGATCTCCAGCCTCTGGCAGTGGAAAATGGCATTAGAAGAGTTGGACTGGGGGATGACCGAGCCCAGGATGGGGCGTCAAGCAGTCTAAATATGGAGGGCTGCGATTGGCCATAATTCATTTATACTGGCTGCCCCAACAGAAAGACGTATCTATAGTCTGCTGTCCAGCCTCAATGATTTTGTGTTGTTTGTGTGTGTGCTCGTGTGTCCGTGTTATGTACATTTTAATTTAACCTTTATTTTCACGTGGTAAGTTGAGTGTGTTATGTGCCTGTGTGTGTTATGTGTTATGTTCCTGTGTGTGTTATGTGTTATGTGTTATGTGCCTGTGTGTGTTATGAGCCTGTGTGTGTTATGTGTTATGTGCCTGTGTGTGTTATGAGCCTGTGTGTGTTATGTGTTATGTGCTTGTGTGTGTTATGTGTTGTGTGTGCTATGTGTTATGTGCCTGTGTGTGTTATGTGTTGTGTGCCTGTGTGTGTTATGTGTTATGTGCCTGTGTGTGTTATGTGTTATGTGCTTGTGTGTGTTATGTGTTGTGTGTGCTATGTGTTATGTGCCTGTGTGTGTTATGTGTTGTGTGCCTGTGTTTGTTATGTGTTATGTGCCTGTGTGTGTTATGTGTTATGTGCCTGTGTGTGTTATGTGTTGTGTGCCTGTGTGTGTTATGTGTTATGTGCCTGTGTGTGTTATGTGTTATGTGCCTGTGTGTGTTATGTGTTGTGTGCTTGTGTGTGTTATGTGCCTGTGTGTGTTATGTGTTATGTGCCTGTGTGTGTTATGTGTTATGTGCCTGTGTGTGTTATGTGCCTGTGTGTGTTATGTGTTATGTGCCTGTGTGTGTTATGTGTTATGTGCCTGTGTGTGTTATGAGCCTGTGTGTGTTATGTGCCTGTGTGTGTTATGTGTTATGTGCCTGTGTGTGTTATGTGCCTGGGTGTGCTATGTGCCTGTGTGTGTTATGTGCCTGTGTGTGTTATGTGCCTGTGTGTGTTATGTGTTATGTGCCTGTGTGTGTTATGTGCCTGTGTGTGTTATGTGCCTGTGTGTGTTATGTGTTATGTGCCTGTGTGTGTGTTATGTGCCTGTGTGTGTTATGTGTTATGTGCCTGTGTGTGTTATGTGCCTGTGTGTGTTATGTGTTATGTGCCTGTGTGTGTTATGTGTTATGTGCCTGTGTGTGTTATGTGCCTGTGTGTGTTATGTGTTATGTGCCTGTGTGTGTTATGTGCCTGTGTGTGTTATGTGTTATGTGCCTGTGTGTGTTATGTGTTATGTGCCTGTGTGTGTTATGTGTTATGTGCCTGTGTGTGTTATGTGTTATGTGCCTGTGTGTGTTATGTGTTTTGTGTATTATATAACCTTTACTAATCCCCTACTGACCTTACCTCTGTATCCTGGCAACCCATGAAAACCCCATTGTAACTGTAACATCCACAGTGATGATTTACAGTAGCGTCAGAGGCAGCTGAACAAGGCTCTGTAAACTCTGACTGATTGGTGTGGAAGGTTTCCATGTGTGTTCCAGTGAGATGACAAGGATTCAACCGTCTTTGTTCTCTATATACGTTTTGCCACAGGAAGTGACTACTATTGCCACCATACAAGTGTCATAACAAATGTCATCTATTGAACTTCAAGTGCGAACCTTGGCGGAGGAGTATTTCTGATAAGACACATAATAGGGGGTACAATATAAAAAATGTAAAAAACTATTGCAAGTTGCATAACTAACGCAAAAATTATTTTTACGGCTCTGATTTCTGTCTCTGCCAGACAGAGAAACAGAGAGAGAGAAACTGAGGCAGAAAGAGAGAGAGAGAGAGAGAGAGAGAGAGAGAGAGAGAGAGAGAGAGAGAGAGAGAGAGAGAGAGAGAGAGAAGGGAGAGAGAGAAAGAGTGAGGTGGGCGAGAGAACGAACGAGAGAGACAGGTCGAGATAGAGAAGCGACAGTGAATCGACTGAATGGCGACAGGGACAGAGCAGAGCAGAAAATTGAAGTACATGTAACATGACACAAATGGACAAAAGTATTTAGCTAATGATTTATTATTAAACAGCTCCCCCTGTCCGGCCAAGCCCAGACCCTATTGTAGACAGATGGAGGAGAAGATTAGGAGCACTCTAATGGTTTTCAGATGGCAGGTGGGCTGGTGGGAGGCCTAAGCCCAGGGTTAATCACTGTTAAGTGCTGTGGACAGAAGAGGAGGAGAGGACACCGCCTGTCCAGGACACTGTATCCTGGGGCTTTGGAGGGGCCAGCCCAGGTAAGGCAAGGTAAGGCAAGGTAAGGCAAGGTAAGGCAGGTAACTCACCTGAGGAAGCAGCTGCCTACCTGCATGGGCCCTGAGGTGAACTCTGTACCCTCTGCAGACTGATAATTTCATTTCACCCCCACCCCCCCCCCCCCCCCCCCCCCCCCCTCTCTCTCTCTCTCTCTCTCTCTCTCGCGCTCTCTCTCTCTCTCTCTCTCTCTCTCTATCGTGCTCTCTCTCTCTCTCTCTCTCTCTCTCGCGCTCTCTCTCTCTCGCGCGCTCTCTCTCTCTCTCTCTCTCTCTCTCTCTCTCTCTCTCTCTCTCTCTCTCTCTCTCTCTCTCTCTCTCTCTCTCTCTCGCTCTCTCTCTTTCTCTCTCTGGCTCTACCCTCTATTGTGTCCTCCCCATTCTGCTTTCCAGTTATTTCCCCAGGCAGTTTTGAGTAACATTAGTGATTTGAGGGAGAGAAGGAAGGATTGTATAAGAGCGCTAGTGAGACAGAAAGGAGATTTATGTAAACCTCTCAGTGAACATACGCAGCACAGTACAATACTGTCGTTTATGGTGGATGCAGATTAGAATGCAGTCTAAAGATGAGAGACAGAACAGTTTGTTCTAATGAGGGATTGGGAGACATAATACAATAATCATATTGATGAAGCAAAGAAAATTACAGAAAGCAGATGTTATTATGTGGTTTATGCTAAGAAAAGAGAAGAGCATAAAATCTGCCATTATTCCCCCCAGAAGCCAGTTCAGTCTGAGGGGATGAGACGTCTGCCTCCTATTGGATGGTATTCCAGCTTCTCTGTCATACATTACGCTGCTTCCAGAGGAAATCAGACTATATGAAAAAACAGCAACACGGCTCTCATACCATACCATTACACAGGCAGAAGTACGCTTAAACGGCAGTCGGACAACAAACCTGTATTGAAGGCGGTAATTAGAACAACATTTCCCCGTCTCGCTCCGACATCCCTGCCCCTGTTAGGATGGCCTGTCTCCAAAATCATTCCCAAACATCCCGCTAATGAAAACGAAACATGGAAAACGGCAAAACTTTACACAGCACTGACTTCTGATGGGCCACTTCTGCCAGGCCAGCCAACTCCTGGAGACTTCACCTGGAGACTTCTCCTGGAGTCTGCTCCTGGAGACTTCTCCTGGAGTCTGCATCGTGGTGGGCCATAGTCCCCCTGCAGCATGGAGGATGATACTGTACTGCAGGCTAACACTCGTTCTAACACTGTACAGAAGAACAGGGTGCACTCAGGGGCTGAATTCCCTTCTCATCTAGTGGTTGTTGTGTTTCAGAGTGAATTCATAGAAAGAGTCTGGACCACAACATGCAGGGAATTATACTACTGTTGGTATACTGTGGTTAACATGAGGGAGACGCACAAACACACACAGACACACAGACACACAGACACACACACACACACGCAAACCCCATCAAGCCCCTATCTGGCTCATCCCTCTGTCTGCTCCCATAAAATGAAGTCGTAAACAACAGATGAAGTCATCGCAGCAAAGAGGAAGAAAAAGAGAAGAGAGGTCAAGTTGAACTGAAACCCTTAAGTAAATCATCTGCTTGTAGTAAACAGCCGAGGGGTAAATCTATCAGCCAGGCACGTGCGGCTGACAGTATAATAATAAGGTGGAGAAAGCAGGAGCGTGTGGTGAAAACAGATGAAGAGCTCTCCCCTGATAGAGAGAGCTGGAGAGAGAGAGAGAGAGAGAGGGGAGAGAGAGAGAGAGACAGAGAGAGAGCTGAGAGAGAGAGAGAGAGAGAGAGAGAGAGAGAGAGAGAGAGAGAGAGAGAGAGGAAAAAAAGGGGGAACAGACTGAGTGAGGGATAGAGCATTACAATCACTAACTCTCATATAAGTGGAGTAGATTGACTCGGTCGGACTAAAGACAGGTGTATTGTAGAGATTGTTCATGATCACTTGGTTGTTGTTCTTTGTCGAACCAGGCTCAGTACATGACTGACAAGGCAGTCAGGCTGGCCAGCCCTCTCTGTTGTATAATCACCTCATGATGACAAAATGAGGCCAACAACTTTGATGTACAGTTTATGCCTTGTTGACCTTTGTGCTCGTGCCTGTGTGTGTGTGTATGTGCGCGTGCATGCGTGTGCGTTATACACAGTTCCTTTCCCACATGTATAAGCAAGTTCTCAGCCAGCCAGCCAGTCAGCCAGTCAGCCAGCCAGCCAGTCAGTCAGCCAGCCAGCCAGCAGGCTTGATGTCAATCAAGTGGGCTTCTAATTAAAAGCAGCAGGAAGAAGCTGCTAGGGACAGCAATCGTTATCAGCCTCCCATTTTCATATGAATGGCCTTTTTAATTAAACTGAGCAGCTAATACGTCTCTGTATCCCAACCATGTCGCAGTTTAACAGACAAAGAGCTTCAGAGAAACAACGCAGGCGAGTGGCGGAGGAGAAGACAGAGTGATGAGAGGTAAAGACAGAGGGATGAATAATGAGGAGTAAAAAGCAGGGTGATGAGAGGTAAAGACAGAGGGATGAATAATGAGGAGTAAAAAGCAGGGTGATGCATCGCCTTTGAACCTGTTGTCTTCCCTTTTGTTCATGTGGGCGCTTCACCAGAAGCTATTATTGTCAACAGCGTTTAATGTCTTCCATAACCACGAGAGGAATCAAATGAAAAGCGAGAAGAGAAGCGGGTATGAAGCACAGCCTATCTCTGCCTCAGATGAAAAGGAAAGGTCCAAAAAGCATTGGGGCTGGTGTGTTTGTATGTTTGTGTGTGTGTGTGTGTTTTTTGTTATAGGGTAATAAAGAAGAACGGCCAGCACAGAGCAACTGGATCGAATCAAAGGTCAAAAACAAAGCCAGGTTGAAAGCATTTTCTCTAACCAATGAAGTGAAACAATAACAGACAATAATGAAAAACGTTAATATTCTAGATGACATTTGGAAATATGATGTATGTACAGTACCAGAGGAGTAAAACCATTGTTAATACATTAGAATTTATTGCAGAAATATCATTTGTTATATTTGGGTAACTGAATCAGATTAAAGCCCCCATGCAGTCTTTGTCATTTTATTTTTAAATCATCACTGTATGTGTTTTTTTGAATGAAAATAACTCCAACATATATGTTGTCTTTTATTCCCCTGAGCCTCCTTTGACCTTTGAAATGCTCAGTCTGATCATGTGGGTGTTACGCAACAAATTTGAAGACATTTACATACACAGTCCTGATTGGCTGATAGGGTGGTCTGTAGTCCAGCCGCTCACCCAGATGAACAGTCAATGGTCTATTATAATCAGATGACATTGTGATGTCATGATGTGGGCCAAGTTCCTTTCCCACCTGAACAGGCTAAAATTCCAGGATTTTATTGCAAACAGCTCTTACACAAAAAGGGCATTATAATAATGTTCACACTTTCAGGGTGTTATTTCCACTTCATAGTGTGGAAACAGCATGAAAAAAAACCTGAAAAATTACATTTTTAACTGCACTGCCCTTTTCTTACTTCTTCATAAACTTTTAACATCGTGACCCGGAGAAACATTTGCAAACTATAACAATAAATGAACTTGTAATGAGCTAAATAATTGCACATCAAAACGTCGTGCGCTGGTGGAGCACGAACTCTGAAGAAAGGGCCCAATTTAGAGATTACATGGCTCATGACTGCCCAAGTTCAAAACACAGAGAAATTGGTTGTGAAGTGAGAAAAAAGGGACCTTCCAAACGACTCCCCAGCATTCTTTAAACTTGTGTAATGGATACGCTGCGGGCAACGGGTTGAATTTACCATGCAAAGAATCTCCATTCTGCACGCACCACTTCAAAGGCAGAGGAACGGAGTTTCAAGCAGCCAGTGGGCAGAGGGAGAGGGGGGGAACCATCTCGGTGATGCACATTTGTCACCCGGAGTGACAGAAATGGGGGGGGGAGGGGGGGGTGGTGTTCAAAATGAGCGATGTAGCTGATCTAGGGCAGAGCAGTAGTTGAGTCAACACCGTGGTGCTCCCTCAATCTTCAAAAACAGAGAGAAATCAGAGAAGAAATGCTGAGAAGTTAAAAAGGAACGAGCTGGTAGGAAGCACATGAAACTCAGAGGAACAGTAGATGTATTTCTCGCTTTCCCTGAGAGAGATGGGAGAGCGGGACATGGTGGTGTGTTCTGTGTTGTAATTCTCTATCTTTCCCAGCTCTTTCAGTGTTGTGTGCATAGATGGTTGCAGGGGCGGGCTAGATCACATTAGCAATGACAAAGTGACCCAGACTACACTGTGGCTGGCTATCTAATACATAACACAAAAACAGCAGACCTAAACCACCCAATACAGAGGACAATACGTGGCATCCAACACTTCAAATCAGAACAAATAAAAGGCCAACTTCTCCCACAAAAAAAACACGGTTAGGAAAGGAAGGTGTTCAGTTTGAAATGTACCAACCGTGGAGCCAGCTTGGAATTCAACAAATGGTACTTTTAATTTATTGACCTATCAGTTTCCTTTTTATCTGAAACACCTATCGCAAGGGCCCTCAAATACAATTACATTCAGCTGTGGGCCAATTTGTTCTTGAGTGGATAGTCGGGGGGCTGGAACATAATTAGAAATAATTTAGTACACTGCAAATGCAGTTCTATGTCCAATAACAACAATTATGATTTAATTTATTTTAATTTTATTTGTAAATAAAGAACACTTTGGTGGGGGGGGGGGGGGGGGGGCAAAATATAGTATAAACAAAGACTAGTGTCCAACATTTTTTATATAAATGTGTTAGTATTTATTTGATAAAAAAATTCCCAATGTAATAAGTTGATTTGTGGTTTTATTTATGGCTAGTTTCTTACATTATCCCCCCCCCCCCCCCCCCCTTCTTTGCTTCCACTCACCCCTTCTTTCTCTGGCCTTCTTCCCCTCTCTCCTCCTCTAATCCCCCCCCCCCCATTTTCTCCTCACGAGGCAGTTCTCACTCCCATTCTGTGGCCTTATCTGATGGGAGCCCTGCCACTGTTTTCATAAAACACTGTTTTTAAGGGGTTGCATATGTACATTCAAACTAACTTTGCCCAACACACACACACACACGCACACACACACACGCACACACACGCACACACACACACACACACACACACACACACACACACACACACACACACACACACACACACACACACACACACACACACACACACACACGCACACACACACACACACACACGCACGCACGCACGCACACACACACACACACACACACTCACACACACACACACAAAAGCTGTGTTGATATGAACCCGCTAAAAAGCCTGGCGACGGACACGCTGCGGGTTTGTTTAAACAAGGCCTCTCCCTTTTTATAGACGATTTATAAACACAGTCACATACACACACACAGCGTCACAGATTGTAGTCTTGGTAGTATAAATGAAAGTAAGTCAAATCAACTGCGCAAATAAATCCTACTGATACGGTTCATAATTCTCTTGCCTCGATCCTTAACTGCAATATTCTGGTTGTCTGATTTTGACAATATGCTGAACATTTTCAAATAATTATCCAGCTAAGTTCAACTTCAAAGGATATTTGGAAAGGCAGTTATTTCCAAGCAAACAAATGAAAAAAGACGTATCGCTCAGCCCCCTTCCCTGTCTGTTTTAACCTCTATCTATCCCACCAATTCACTCCATCCTCCTATGCTCTCTCTCCTGTCCCCTTTTATTTCGACCTCTCTGTCACTCCATCCTCCCCTCTTGCCTCTCGTCCTCTCTTCCGTCTTCCTAGACATAGAGGAGTGATAATAGCTGTGGCAGCGGCCTACACAAACCATTAGTCTTTCCATCGGTCTCGCCTCATTTCCCTCAGTCCCACCACAGACTAGTGTGCCCAATTACAATTCCGGCATTTGTTTTCTCTCAAAATTAGGTTACTTCTGCAAATTTACACTAATTTACTTAACTTACTCAAACCTCTGGTGCTCGTCATTCAAAAGGCACGTCTGTTTGTTTAACATGGAACCCGAACTCTGCGACTTAAAGCCCCCCCCCCCCCCCCCCCCCCCCCCCCCCCCCCCAACACTGATCACTTGCAGTTCATGTGGGGGACACCAAGCCTGGTTAGGCAAAGGTTTAAGATCATAAACGACTGGGATTGATATGGGAGATATGGTGAGAAGTGGTTTTGATTTATCAAACACAGCAAAAAGCTAAACATGGGGATGTTTTTCCTTCACTTAACCCTCACTGTTCTGGACAATGTCAAAATGTATTCGTGCCATTGCCTGTGTACCCTTAATGAGCGTGGGGGTAGATTCCCAGTGGAGTGCGGCGGTATATTGTATACAGCTATGGGAGGAAGTTGTCAACAGAGACAACCCTTTCACCCTGACCCTTGACATCAGCACTTCCGCGCCACACAGTAGTAGACATTAGTTAGGTTATTCGGCGTGCCAGGGGTGTTTCATATGACCCCAGACACATCCCGTTCCAGAAATCGCTATCCCAACCCCTGTTCACTGTCTCACACTCCTTATTCATATGTAAGTCTCACATACCCGAGCAACCCCCAAACACACCCCATCCCAACCTCAGTGATGTAACATCCTGTCATGTCAGCTTAATGACACACATTGGGCCCATCACGTCATGGCGTGGCTGTTTGATCTCAGTCAGAGCGTTAGAGAGAGCCGTGTCACTAGCTGAGTGGGGTCAGTGATGATTACGGGAGGTGCAGGAGTTTGGAAAACAGCACATCCCTTCTTAGGCCACGCGTGACTAACACTCATCAGCAATACAACTAGCTGGGGGAAAATCACCAACACTTAAAAAATGACCCGGTTATGAGTTCACTGCGGTTTCAAGACAAGCCATTTGTCATGCTGTACCTTTGGGGAAAGGAATATTTTCATTGATCACTGGAGCTAGTACAATGTCTTATACCAAAGCATTTACACACTATGTCATTACAAACCAATTGCTATGTAACATGTAAAAGCACATTATTATAATTATAATTTGTATGTACTTTTACCCCCTTTTCTCCCCAATTTCATGACATCCAATTGGTAGTTACAGTCTTGTCTCATCGCTGCAACTCCCGTACGGACTCGGGAGAGGCGAAAGTCAAGAGCCTTGCGTCCTCCGAAACACAACCCAAACAATCAACACTACTTCTTGACACAATGTCCACTTAACCCGGAAGCCAGCCGCACCAATTTGTCGGAGGAAACACCGTGCACCTGGCAACCGTGTCAGCATGCACTGCCGCCCAGCCCACACAGGAGTCACTAGTGTGCGATGAGCCAAGGACATCCCTGCCGGCCAAATCCTCCCCTAACCCGGACGACGCTGGGCCAATTGTGCGTTGCCCCTTTGGTCTCCTGCTCCCGGTTGGGGCCGGCTGCGACAAAGCTTGGACTCGAACCCAGCTAGCCCTGCGATGCAGTCCCTTAGACCACAGCACCAGTCGGGAGGACCTGTAGTTACAGTCTCATCCCATCGCTGCAACTCCCCTACGGATTCAGGAGAGGCAAAGGTCGAGAGCCATGCGTCCCCTGAACACAAGCCAAGCCACACTGCTGACTGACACACCAATGTGTCAGAGGAAGTATCGTCCAACTGGCGACCGAAGTCAACTTGCAAGCGCCCGGCCAGCCACAAGGAGCCAGTAGAGTGCGAAGGGACAAGGAAATCCCGTCCGGCCAAACCCTCCCCTGACCCGGACGACGCTGGGCCAATTGTGCGCCGCCTCATGGGTCTCCCAATCACGGACGGCTGTGACACAGCCTGGGATCGAAACCAGTCTGTAGTGACTCCTCAAGCACTGCGATGCAGTGCCTTAGACCGCTGCTCCACTCTGGAGGCCCAACCACACATTAGTACAGTGAAATCTGTTACAAAGTTGTTATAGTGTAATTACAAGAGTAAAAGCAGATGAAAGCACATGTAAAGGCATGTATCTCGCTGAATTCACCAGCAGCTGGTGAACACACAGAGACACAGTGTTGTGTCTGGACCCATTAGGCCCAACTCAGTGGTGAAAAGGTCACCAGAGAGTTCCCACAGTTGGAGTATCTCACTGCCATCACTTCTCAAACTACCACAGAACAGGAAGGAGAGTTTAGGGACTTTAGACTAATGGACAATCATTACATAGTACTCTTCTGGTCTCCTCACTCTCATTTGTAGGAGTGTGAGAACGTATACCCTGTGGCCCCCCTCACTGAGAGACGCTTTGATGTCACTGCTCAGCTCATTACCCTGCTACAGCGATATCCTTTTTCCATTTCTCTCCCTTTATTCTCTTTAATTCATCCTCTATTTCAGCCCCCTGCTCTCCCTCTGCTCTGTATCTCTCAATCCGTCTCTCATTGTTGGTGGAGCTCCTCTCTATTAGAAAGGATATTACAGTTTACAGTGTTTCATTTGCATCACCCTGCCACACCTCTTACTGATCCATCCTTCGTTCCCCTGCCGCTATGCAGATAGGGTATACCCGCACTCCAAAGTTCTGTATCGCAGCAAAACCGGACGACATTCCATCAGTACACCACTGAAGAAGAGGCCCTGATTCCAAATCAGTGCAGGGGAGCACAAACACACGTTAAGCCTCACTCAACACATCAACACTCTTCTCCTCTACTGTCAGAGCTGTGATTGGAGGCCCACTGAAACCTCCATAACCTCTGCCTGACAGAATATGGGGATGCTCCATTCCATACGGAGAGAGGAATAAAATAAAGGCGTGTGCACGTACAAGCACGTGCGGCAAGTTTGGAGTGGAGAAGACAGTTTGAATGAAGCACATGAAAGTATGTGTCCCTCTTTCCATACATATGTGTGCATTTTCCTTTCTCCCCGTCCCCATTCCTCAAATGCCAAGTAAGGTATAATATCGTCAACCATAACGGCTGTCGATTACTCTGGAGCTTTCACCATTTCTCCGCAGTCTTCCTGTCTCCATGGCTATCCAGTCGGACTCAGGCGCGACAGACTTAGCATGAGAGGTGTGATGGGGTTGAGACCATTGTGAGAATGTGTGTGAGAGAGACAGACAGGACCAAGAAGCTGGGCCAAAGAGAGTGAGTGTCTCTGTACATATTTAAGGGGCAGCGAGGATGGAGGTGTCAACATTGGGTGCCATTCTTCATTTGCATAATTTAATTCCCCATGAGCAACAAAGAGAAGTGAGGAAGGGGAGAGATACGCAAACAAAACCACAAGTGACGAGGGAACAATGATGGTCCTGAAGGGTCATTTGGGGAGCTACATTTCCCCGGATCACTGTTTAATATGGGGCAGGCCAAGTTCCAGAAATAATTTGGCACAGCTCTTGAGTGGTAAACCCCTTCGATAAATGCTTTGACAAGCCAACTATACTTTGGTTAGCAGGTTTCAGAAGAAAGAATACCAGGGCCGGCTCTAGCCTTCTGGGGCCCCCCCTCTTGAAGGTGCAGAAAACATACTTTTTAAAGTGAATTCCCTGCAATTCTACACATTTTGCCTTGACTTATGCCATGTTAATTATATCTGAGTGAGAGTGACAAACAAAATCAATGGGGTCCCCTGGGAACGTGACCAGTCAGTATTCAGCCATGATTACTACAAGTTTAGATAGCTGGCTAGACTAATTTACCAATCTAAAAATGGTTATTTGAGATGGCTAATTGAGTGACTGTCAGTGACTGACATAAGAGAAAAATTGCTGATGCCAAACCAAATTTCAAACTTACACCTTGTGTATTCTACTATTCTCTCAACAGTAAGTTGAGACCCCAACTGAGTTTTTTCTTTTTGGGGTGGGGGGCTCCTTAGCGGCCTGGGGTCCTAAGCGACTGCTTATGTCGCTTATGCCCGGAGCCGGCCCTGAACAATACCTCTCTTTGTTGTGTGTCCAAATGCCAGAGGTAAGGATAAGACAAGGGCACAGAGAATGATTTAACACCACATGGCCAGGCTCATGGGAAGGCAGTTGTGTGGGTGGAGATGGGAAAGGTGGATAACCTAGTCAGTTGTACAACGGAATGCCTTCAACTGAATTGTGTCTTGAGCATTTAACCCAACCCTTCTGAATCAGAAAGGTGCGGGGGGGCTGCCATAATCAACATCCACGTCTTCAGCACACAGGGAACAGTGGGTTAACTGCCTTGCTCAGGAGCAGAACAGCAGATATATTACCTTGTCGGCTCGGGGATTCAATCTAGCAACCTTTTGGTTACTGGCCCAACGCTCTAACCACTAGGCCACCTGTCACCCCTACATGGGTGTAGGTGTAGGGAGAGAGTAGGGTCTGATGGGGCAGTGGGTGTTTAGATGGGCAGGTGTAGGGAGTGGATGAGGAGCCGGAGAGTCGGGGGTGCCTGCATGCAGGCGGAGATGGATGATGGATGGTGTTGATACAGGAGCGGGCGCCCTGCTTTATCTGGGCAGCAGAAGGCAGGCCTGTCTGTGTGATGGGTGAGCTGTCAGCTCTTTGTTTATGGGGCACGGCCCATCTCACAGCCGTATGACTGCTCCTGGATCTCTTAAATATGGCGACATGCTACCTCTCTGCCTCTTTAATGGTCATTCATTTAGTATTTTTCTCTCTAAACCACACTTCTAATAAATTATATTTGATATGTGTTCTAACGGTAGTTCTCGAGTCGGTGGGACAGTACAAGCATCAGCACTTAACTCTTCTAATAATATGCAGGTGTGTAGGCCTTTCTTCTGTATTTAAATGGAATCAGAATCTTAAAGACATTTCAGTCCATAGATGGAAGAAGAGCGAAAGATAGAGAGAGTGGAAAATGGAAAGGAGAGAGGAAGATGGAAAGGAGGGAGGAAGATGGAAAGGAGATAGGAAGATGGAAAGGAGAGAGGAAGATGGAAAGGAGGGAGGAAGATGGAAAGGAGAGAGGAAGATGGAAAGGAGAGAGGAAGATGGAAAGGAGGGAGGAAGATGGAAAGGAGAGAGGAATATGGAAAGGAGGGAGGAAGATGGAAAGGAGGGAGGAAGATGGAAAGGAGGGAGGAAGATGGAAAGGAGAGAGGAAGATGGAAAGGAGAGAGGAATTTGGGAGCACAACCCAACCGTATCCCAATGTGCTGTACACTTCTAATGAATGAGCCGTTCGTTTATCAGTCTCCAGCTGGTGATGCCTCTTTTGAATAATTTCTCTGCTGTTTCCTCTTCTCCTCTATCAGTTCTTCCCGCTCTTATCCTCTAACCACCCTCCTCCCATCCCTCACTCTTTCCAACCACTCAGTTTTACATTTGCTTAATTTCAGCATGTTCTGGTTGTAGTGTGATGTTCTCAGTCTGTACTGTGGTATTGTCTGTACTGTGTGTGTAAAGCCACTAGCATGTCTGATCTTTATCCCTGGCCTGGGTCAGTGCAGTGAGTTTATGTGATCTATGGTCATGAATGTAGTCCTACAACAATGCTTAATATACAGTGCCTTGCGAAAGTATTCGGCGCCCTTGAACTTTGCGACCTTTTGCCACATTTCAGGCTTCAAACATAAAGATAAAAAACTGTATTTTTTTGTGAAGAATCAACAACAAGTGGGACACAATCATGAAGTGGAACGACATTTATTGGATATTTCAAACTTTTTTAACAAATCAAAAACTGAAAAATTGGGCGTGTAAAATTATTCAGCCCCTTTACTTTCAGTGCAGCAAACTCTCTCCAGAAGTTCAGTGAGGATCTCTGAATGACCCAATGTTGACCTAAATGACTAATGATGATAAATACAATCCACCTGTGTGTAATCAAGTCTCCGTATAAATGCACCTGCACTGTGATAGTCTCAGAGGTCCGTTAAAAGCGCAGAGAGCATCATGAAGAAGACGGAACACACCAGGCAGGTCCGAGATACTGTTGTGAAGACGTTTAAAGCCGGATTTGGATACAAAAAGATTTCCCAAGCTTTAAACATCCCAAGGAGCACTGTGCAAGCGATAATATTGAAATGGAAGGAGTATCAGACCACTGCAAATCTACCAATGCCTGGCTGTCCCTCTAAACTTTCAGCTCATACAAGGAGAAGACTGATCAGAGATGCAGCCAAGAGGCCCATGATCACTCTGGATGAACTGCAGAGATCTACAGCTGAGGTGTAGGACAACAATCAGTCGTATATTGCACAAATCTGGCCTTTATGGAAGAGTGGCAAGAAGAAAGCCATTTCTTAAAGATATCCATAAAAAGTGTTGTTTAAAGTTTGCCACAAGCCACCTGGGAGACACACCAAACATGTGGAAGAAGGTGCTCTGGTCAGATGAAACCAAAATTGAACTTTTTGGCAACAATGCAAAACGTTATGTTTGGCGTAAAAGCAACACAGCTCATCACCCTGAACACACCATCCCCACTGTCAAACATGGTGGTGGCAGCATCATGGTTTTGGCCTGCTTTTCTTCAGCAGGGACAGGGAAGATGGTTAAAATTGATGGGAAGATGGATGGAGCCAAATACAGGACCATTCTGGAAGAAAACCTGATGGAGTCTGCAAAAGACCTGAGAATGGGACGGAGATTTGTCTTCCAACAAGACAATGATCCAAAACATAAAGCAAAATCTACAATGGAATGGTTCAAAAATAAACATATCCAGGTGTTAGAATGGCCAAGTCAAAGTCCAGACCTGAATCCAATCGAGAATCTGTGGAAAGAACTGAAAACTGCTGTTCACAAATGCTCTCCATCCAACCTCACTGAGCTCGAGCTGTTTCGCAAGGAGGAATGGGAAAAAATTCGATGTGCAAAACTGATAGAGACATACCCCAAGCGACTTACAGCTGTAATCGCCCAATTTTTCAGTTTTTGATTTGTTAAAAAAGTTTGAAATATCCAATAAATGTCGTTCCACTTCATGATACTGATAAAAATACAGTTTTATATCTTTATGTTTGAAGCCTGAAATGTGGCAAAAGGTCGCAAAGTTCAAGGGGGCCGAATACTTTCGCAAGGCACTGTACTTCAAAGATATTTGAACTGTTTACACTGTACATATAACAACTCTGTGACAATACCAGTAAAGATTTGTTTAAGCAACAGCAATACCTGTTCACGATTTCGTGAAAAACTATTCCATGGGCCTAAAGGACACTGTAATTGTGATCATTAACTTGGTTGGTTGATCCTTATACACTACATTGTACTATACCACAAATCAAATAAAGTAAGTTCTCTCATCGATGCAGGACAACAGAGGTTGCACAAATACAGGCATTTCCTCCTGACTCATCCAAAAACAGATCTAGCACCAGACTCCTCTCCCTTTGTTAGCGTGATTGATTTGGACCCCTGAAATGTGCCTGTCACATTGATCGATCTGCCCACCTGATTGGGGGTTTATCCCCGCGCCCGCTGCCACCGTGATGAATGGCGGGTAACGGGTGCTGACAGAGCTGCAGTTATGGCTTCTTTAATTTACCCTGCGCACCGCGCTGACAGAGACTCATAACAAGGTGGCACGTCACTGTAACGGTCACGTTCAGTCACCCCATGTCGGAGGGCTGGGGGGTGAGGCAGGATGGAGAAAGAGGATGTTTCCTCTCCTCCCTATGTTATTGAGAGGCTGGGTGTTATCTCTGTCCTTCTGGGCCTAGTGGGGGAGTGTTAAGGCGTCTCCTAGGTTCGGTTTTCTCCTAGCAGAACTCGGCTAGGCGAAGTGAACGTCTGTGCCTTGCATACTCCCCTAAAAGACCTTTGCTTGAATAGTACTGTTTGTCCCTCGAGACCGTAGCCATGTCCTCATGAATCTGTAACAATAATTCATTTTTCTGTACTTTAACTCCTTTTTCTCCCCAATTGGCAGTTACAGTCTTGTCCCATCGCTGCAACTCCCCTACAGATTCGGGAGAGGTGAAGGTCCTTTGAAACATGACCCTGACAAGCCGCACTGCTTCTTGACACACTGCCTGCCCATCGCTAGAGCGCGAAGGGACAAGGAAATCGCAGCCGGCCAAACCCTCCCCTAAAGACCAATTGTATGGGTCTCCCGGTCGGTGGTGACACAGCCTGGGATGAAACCCGGATCTATAGCAAGGTCTTAGCAATTTTACATCTAAGATATTTGGTGCAGTATTTCTCAAGCGGAAAAAATGTGTATGAAAAGGAGTTGTCTCTCCTGTTCCTCTACTCGCTCTGTCTCAGGGAAGACATGTCTTTGTGTGTGTGAGTTAGAGCTGAATAAATAGGGGTGTCTGGCATTTCTCTGGGAATGTTTGTGTGTGTTGGTGTATGTGGATTATATGCGAGTAGGAATGAATCCTTATATGTGCTGGTATGTGTAGGGGTGTGTGTGTGAGAGTGTATTTACGTGTGTGTGCATCGTGTGTGTGTGTGTTGTATGCACACTGCAGTATGTGTGACTTGTGAGAGTCTGCATGTCCATGTATGGAGGTGTCATCTTCTAAGGTGTTATTGTCTAGAGTTTTTTGATCACACGAAGGGCATCGTTCCAGCCGCAGAGTCTCCATACCAGCTGCCCCCACCTCTACGCCCCCTCCCCTCAGTCCTCTCTCTGTCATCTCAGCCTATCAATCAAAAATGTATTAAGTCCAGAGTCGGGGCCGATCAAAGGCAGAATTCCTAGGAGGAGGGCAGATAAGGCCTATCTCATTAATAAGTGCTTTACCATCGGAGAGGCACAGCTCACCACACCCTGCCTCCCTCCCTTTGATATCTAATTATTGGAGTGTCATACCGTACACAAAAACACACATGGACGGCTGCATGTCGTTGGCACGGGGGTACACTAACACATCACTGTGACATGCAGAACATCCAAATGTGCAGAGACTGGCACATACAAACAAATGAAAATGGAGGTTCTGGTAAAAGGAAGCATTTACACCTCTCCTAAAAACACTGTTGACTGGGGGGAAACGATATTGGAACGGTTTGGATGTTGTGCTGTCAATTGCATGGATTTTGAGTCTGCACACATACAATCTCTCATACCAAGCTTTAGATTCCAAGTGCTTACAGGCTGAACTGCAGAGCAGATGTTACTATTGTAAGGCAACTTGTGTTGAAATACTGTAGATACTACTGGGCAAACAGTGTATAAGACATTACAACATTAATGTGAGATATTGAGAGGAGGAAAAACAGGAGTTTAACAGTTAAGAGGGTTTAGCGAGTCGCTAGCACGCTCTTAGAAAAAAGGGTTCCAAAAGGGTTTCTTCGGCTGTCCCCATAGGAGAACCCTTTTTGGTTCCAGGTAGAACTCTTTTGGGTTCCATGTACAGTAGAACCCTCTGTGGAAAGGGTTCTGTATGGTACCCAAAAGGGTTCTACCTGGAACAAAAAGGGTTCTACCTGGAACAAAAAGAGTTCTACCTGGAACGAAAAAGGGTTCTTCAAAGAGTTCTCCTATGGGGACAGCTGAAGAACCCTTATTGGTTCAAGAAAGCACCGTTTTTTTTCTAAGAGTGTAGAAAGTGATGGACAGAAGACAGAGAATAAATGAATTAGGGGGACTGACCTGGAGAGAGGAGAAATTGAAGAAAAGGAGAAATGGGAGGGAGAGAAAGAGTGATGCATTATTTTTCCTTCTCTGCTCGGTCTTCTGTAATAGTATCTCAGCCAGAAAAGGCCACCGACCTTTTTCTCTCTCCCTCTTTCTCTCTCTCTCCCTCTTTCTCTCTCTCTCCCTCTTTTTCTCTCTCTCCCTCTTTCTCTCTCTCTCCCTCACACTCACTCACGGCGATTTCCATTAATCCCCCCTCCAGAGTCCATCAATTTGACTTTATTGTGAGTGAACCAACATACAGCAATCCCACCGGTACACACTGTAATAACGCATTCATGTAATTGATTGATATTCAGGAGGAACACACTAACCTTCTCCACAGAGCTGAAATAACATTTTCACATGATGGTTCAACCTCTATTCCTTAATCGTTAAAAGCAGAGCCTTAAGACAAAACACAAGCCAAGCAGGATTTAGAAGAACAAAACAGACTAAATAACACAATCCCACACAAAGACACCAAAGCCTGCTTCCCCAACTCATGTCCTCTTTAAAAGAGGCCTTCATCTCTCTGAGCTCCTGTCAGGAAGAGACTTCCTGTAAAAGGAGGAAAGGGGGAGCGTCAAAGACTCGGGTCACCATGTTTACAAAGACCACTTTTAATCCAATCTCTGCTTTTAATTCTCTTTTCATGTGCTTAAATGAAACGTAATAAAAACAAATTAATTCATCCTTAAATATTGTTCTACATTTTAAAGCGAAGGGATTGGTTAAAAGAAAGAACACATATGCAAATAAATTATTTTAAGTAACTTTAGAACAGAGAATTACTTTCTGTGGACTTTACAAAACATGTATTTTATTTCATTACAGTTATTTATGCAAATCCACCAAACTAAACAAAAACATTATAACAAGCATCCAAAAGCTCAATATTGCAATGTGGTTCCAAAACCAATTACAAACACTCTACCTATCCCAAGAAGACACAGGGGCCCGAAATTATTGACACCCTTGATAAAGATGAGCAATAATATAATTGATTTTGTTTAACAAGTAATACTTTTTTTCACAAAAAGGTAGGGCTTAAAATGATTGACACCCCTAAAGATTCTTAGAAATGAAGTAGTCAAAGATTTAGTATTTGATCAGAAGGTCAAAGATCATACCCCCAAGACATTCTAACCTACCCTGTTATTGGTAATAGTGAGAGGTTAGCATGTCTTGGGGGTATGACCTTTGGCCCTGTGTAACTTTCTCACTCATCATTATTTGCATAAAATAATAATTTCCCATTTTTTGGGCGCATACAATATAGCTCAATATTTGAATTATTTATTCTATACAATCATTATTGCTCATCTTTATCAAGGGAGTCAATAATTGTGGACCCCACTGTAGCGTGCTTCTGAACTTGTTAGTGAATTGAGACACTGCTACTTGTATGATGTACTGTACATCCTGTAATGAGTGACTGGCTTTAACAAATAACAATAGCATCTGCTGACAAATCTCCATGCACTTCAAACTCAGAAAATGGACACAGATACCCTCTACTTCTCTCTCTTTCCTTCTCTCTCTCTCTCTCCCCCTTCTCTCTCTCTGACCTGTAGTTTGTTAGGGTGCCTGAGGGTTTGAATAACTGGCTGGTGCCAGGCTGCTCAGCCACAGGGGCTGTGGGAGACGAAGCAGAGGTCAGTGACGGAGGTGGGGGCAGGGGAAGGAGGGTGATGGAAGGATGGAAGGATGGATGGCAAGACAGAGGGATAGAAAGCATTGGGCACAGCGGGTCAACCAGACCTCCACCTGACCTTGATCATGCCATCAGCATTTTCTCCACGAAAAAAAAACAAAGAGCAAAATAATTAAAGAATGACAGAACTAACAGACATAACACCAAAATAAAAGGAATAGGCTAGATAGCATGGATAACAAACTAATTGCATAGAAATCAAATGAATTGCCTTGATAGCATCAAATACAAAGTTATATTTTTGAGCCTCTGTGATGTAAAACAAAACAAGATATCATTTGGATAAACTGAAATCTCATACAGTGGCTTCAGAAAGTGTTCACACCCATTGACATTTTCCACATTTGGTTGGTGTTACAGCCTGAATTTAAAATGAATTAAATTGAGCTGCCTACACACAATAACCCATAATGTCAAAGTGGAATTATGTTTTTAGACATTTTTACAAATGAATAAAAAATGTATAGCTGAAATGTCTTGAGTCAATAAGTGTTCAACCCTTTTGTTATGGAAAGCCTAAATAGGAGTAAACATTTACTTAACAAGTCACATAATAAGCTGCATGGATTCTGTGTGCAATAATAGCGTTTAATAACAATGGCGTACCTCATCTCTGTACCCCACACATACAATTATCTGTAAGGGGCCTCAATCGAGCAGTGAATTCAAAACACAGACTTGCAAAGAAGGGCACCTATTGGTAGATGGGTAAAAAAAAATTAGGCACACATTGAATATCCCTTTGAGCATGAGGAAGTTATTAATTGGGGCGGCAGGGTAGCCTAGCGGTTAGAGAGTTGGACTAGTAACCGGAAGGTTGCAAGTTCAAACCCCAAGCTGACAAGGTACAAATCTGCCCCTGAACAGGCAGTTAACCCACTGTTCCTAGGCCGTCATTGAAAATAAGAATTTGTTCTTAACTGACTTGCCTAGTTAAATAAAGGTAAAATAAAAAATAAAATTGCATTTGAATGTTGTATCAATACACTCAGTCACTACAAAGATACAGCTGTCCTTCTTAATTCAGTTGCTGGAGAGGAAGGAAACCGCTCAAGGATTGCACTATGAGGGCAATGGTGAATTTAATTAAAACTGAGTTGAATGGCTGTGAAAGGACAACTCTGAGGATGGATCAACAACATAGTTACTCCACAATACTAACCTAAATGACAGAATGAAAAGAACGAAGCCTGTACAGAATAAAACTATTCCTAAACATGCATCCTGTTTGCAACAAGGCACTAAAGTCAAACTGCAAAAAATACATGGCAAAGAAATTAACTTTATGTCCTGATTACAAAGCGTTATGTTTTGGACAAATCAAACAAATCACTGAGTACCACTCTTCATATTTTTAACCATAGTTGTGGCTGCATCATGTTATGGGTATGCTTGTCATCGGCAAGGACTAGGGAGTTTTTTTAAATAAGAAGAAACATAATAGAGCTAAGCACAGTCAAAATCCTAAAGGAAAACCTGGTTCAGTTTGCTTTCCAAGATACACTGGGAGACAAATTCACCTTTCAGCAGGACAATAACCTAAAACACATGGCCAAATATACAGAGTATACAAAACATTGACATAGACTAACTATGATAAAATCCAGGTGAAGGCTATGATCCCTTATTGATGTCACTTGTTAAATCCACTTCAATCAGTGTAGATGAAGGGGAGGAGACCGATTAAAGAAGGATTTTTAAGCCTTGAGACAATTGAGACATGGATTGTGTATGTGTGCCATTCAGAGGGTGAATGGGCAAGACAAAATATTTAAGTGCCTTCGAATGGGGTACGGTGGTACATGCCAGACCCACCGGTTTGAGTGTCAAGAACTGCAACGCTGCTGGGTTTTTCACACTCAACAGTTTCCTGTGTTAATCAAGAATGGTCCACCACCAAAAAGACATCCAGTCAACTTGACACAACTGTGGGAAGCCTTAGAGTCAACATGGGCCAGCATCAGAGGAGGCTGGAGGGAGGAGGTATAGGAGGATGGGCTCATTGGAATGGCTGGAATGGAATAAATGGAATGGTATCAAACACATGGAAACCACACGCATGACTCCATTCCATTTATTCCATTCGAGCCATTACAATGAGCCTGTCGTCCTACAGCTCCTCCCACCGGCCTCCACTGGCCAGCATCCTTGTGGAACGCTTTTGTCACCTTGAAGAGTCCATGCCCCGACGAATTGAGGCTGTTCAGAGGGCAAAAGGGGTGGGTGCAACTCAACATTAGAGTTAATATTAATGTTTTGAACAATCAGCGTAGATTTGCCATTTCCTCAGATCTTTTGGGAAAGTGCATCTGTATCACAGACCACAGAAATATGTACAGTTAAAAAAGGCTTCTAAAGTTTGTAATTTCCACTTTAAAATGTCAACCCCTATAAAAAAAAATTTCTTCTGGCTGGAGGGGGGCAACCTAATAGTAGGAAGGTGTTCCTAGTGTTTGGTATACTCAGTTGCTCACCAAGACGACGTTGAATGTTCCTGAGTGGCCTAGTTACAGTTTTGACTTAAATCTGCTTGAAAATCTCTGGCAAGACTTGAAAGTGCCTGGGTAGCAACGATCAACAACCAACTTGATAGAGCTTGAAGAATTTTATAAAGATGAATGTGTAAAGATTGTACACTCCAGGTATGCAAAGCTCTTAGAGACCTACCCAGAAAGACTCACAGGTGTAAATGCTGCCAAAGAAGATTCTAACATGTATTGACTTAGGGGTGCGAAAACATATGTAAATTACATATTTCTGTATTTAATTTTCAATACATTTGCAAACATGTCTAAAAACAAGTTTTCACTTATGGGGTATTGTGTGTAGATGGGTGAGAGAGAAAAAATATTTAATCCATTTTGAATAAGTCAAATTGTATGAATACTTTCTGAGCCATGAGCCATGTTCACTGTCTAGTTGTGAGACCTTGCGCTTGTTTAAGCCAGTGTAGCTGTTGAGACCAAGCAGATGAAAGGGAAGTCCCCCCACTGGGATGAGCTCCTTATGGGGCTGAGAGGGCTGGAGGCTGCCTCCCTGGGTGGTTCTTCCTGGACCAAGGGTCTGGTTGTGATTTTATGTTGTGGACTGTAAGCCATGGCAGTCTCCTCTTTTTTTCCCAGGATGCCTTGGGTAATGTGGCCAGGGTGAGGAAGGGGTCATGGGGGCTCCAGTCGGCAGAATGTCCTGAGGGTGAATCCTGCTGCGGGATGGGGGTGGAGGGTGGAGGGGATCCCTCAAGACCTTAACCCCTCCCAAATCAAAACAAACAAACACAGCAGTCCTATATTTGATGTATTTTAGCCAGGCAAAACTCTATTCACGACACTCATCATCAGGGACACTAAAACATCCCAACCAAAAAGGGTCCAGACCATTTGTATTTAGTCAGCCACCAATTGTGCAAGTTCTCCCACTTAAAAAGATGAGAGAGGCCTGTCATTTTCATCATAGGTACACTTCAACTATGACAGACAAAATGAGAAAAAAAATCATGAAATCACATTGTAGGATTTTTTATGAATTTATTTGCAAATTATGGTGGAAAATAAGTATTTGGTCACCTACAAACAAGCAAGATTTCTTTAAAAGTTGAGATTTTCCGAACTGACTGACCTTCATGTCTTAAAGTAATGATGAATTGTCATTTCTCTTTGCTTATTTGAGCTGTTCTTGCCATAATATGGACTTAAAATAGGGCTATCTTCTGTATACCACCCCTACCTTGTCACAGCACAATAGATTGGCTCAAACGCATTAAGAAGGGAAGAAATTCCACAAATGAACTTTTAACAAGGCACACCTGTTAATTGAAATGTATTCCAGGTTACTACCTCATGAAGCTGGTTGAGAGAATACCAAGAGTGTGCAAAGCTGTCATCAAAGGAATGTGTGGCTGCTTTAAAGAATCTCAAATATAAAATACATTTTGAATTGTTTAAAATTGTTTGGTTACTACATGATTCCACATGTGTTATTTCATAGTTTTGATGTCTTCACTATTATTCTACAACGTAGAAAATAGTAAAAACAAAGAAAGACCCTGTAATTAGTGGGTGTGTCCAAACTTTTGACTGATATATATATATATATCTTTCATCACATTCCCAGTGGGTCAGAAGTTTACATACACTCAATTAATATTTGGTAGCATTGCCTTTAATTTGTTTAACTTGGCTCAAACGTAATAAGTTGGGTGAATTTTGGCCCATTCCTCCTGACAGAGCTGGTATAACTAAGTCAGGTTTGTAGGCCTCCTTGCTTGCACACGCTTTTTCAGTTCTGCCCACAAATGTTCTATAGGATTGAGGTCAGGGCTTTGTGATGGCCACTCCAATATCTTGACTTTGTTGTCCTTAAGCCGTTTTGCCACAACTTTGGAAATATGCTTGGGGTCATTGTCCATTTGGAATACCCATTTACGACCAAGCTTTAACTTCCTGACTGATGTCTTGAGATGTTGCTTCAATATATCCACATAATTTTGCCATCTATTTTGTGAAGTGCACCAGTCCCTCCTGCAGCAAAACACCCCCACAACATGATGCTGCCACCCCTGTGCTTCATCGTTGGGATAGTGTTCTTCGGCTTGCAAGCCTCCCCCTTTTTCCTCCAAACATAATGATGGACATTATGGCCAAACAGTTCTATTTTTGTTTCATCAGACCAGAGAACATTTCTCCAAAAAGTACGATCTATGTCCCCATGTGCAGTTGCAAACCGTAGTCTGGCTTTTTTATGGTGGTTTTGGAGCAGTGGCTTCTTCCCTGTTGAGCGGCCTTTCAGGTTATGTTGATATAGGACTCGTTTTTACTGCGGAT